>NW_006409033.1:511404-529599 GCF_000296735.1 Chrysochloris asiatica | reverse complement strand
TTTTGTGTAGTCAATAAAGCACAGGTAATCATCTTCTCTGATATTCTCTGCTTTCAGCCAAGATCCATCAGACATCAGCAATGATATCCCTCATTCCACAGCCTCTTCTGAATCCAGCTTGAACTTCTGGAAGTTCACTGTCAATGTATGCTTGCAGCTGTTTCTGTATTATCTTTAGTAAAACTTTACTCGCATGGGATATCAAAGAGTTTGTCCATTGACTTCCACATTCCTTTTAGTCACCTCTCTTTGAAATGGGCAGAAATACGGATCTCTTCCAATCAGACAGCCACTACTTATCTGCAGATAACTTACACTGAGATAAGAATCTAAGACAAATACAAAAGTAACTATGACATAAGCATGTGCAAGACAGCGCCCTCTGATGTATTCAAGTAAACAACATCTCAAGAGATTAAATTGAGCAGCAAGCGCAAAAAGATTTTATGGATGAAGTGATGGTTGGGGTGAGACTTGGTGGGATTGTAATTAATAAAGATGAGGTGGGAAGAAAACGCTAGTTCATGTGAGCAAATAAAAATAGAGTAAGTGTATAAAATTCATGTTGTGTGTAAAGAATAGAAAATTGACTGTGTTTGCTAGTGGTTAAGATACACATTAAAAAAAATAGGAACTTTAAGTTGCGCATTATGAACAAGGTCACTTGACTAGGCAATATAATGAATTATTGTAATTCTAAACAAGTAGAGATAAATAAATAACACTTGCATTTAAGAAAAGATGATTGCAGTAGTAGAATTTTCCTGGATGAATTAAATTGAGAAGAAAACACTGGAAAAACAAAAAGGAAGTTTTCCTACATTGCAGGTTAAATATAATGGAAGTTGAGTTCACAGCACTTAAAACAGTGAAATAAAAGAAGTAATCTATTCTAGTGACAATAAGAACATTTGCAGTCCAGTGCTTATCCTACACTGTCACACCAGATTCTGAAATTACCATTATACTATGGAAAAATCAAATATCAAAAATAATAATTATGATTATAATGGTCATATTAATAATATGCATCACAATACAAAACATTTGTTGACTTTTTCTGTGTGTCCAAACCTGTATAATGTGCCTTACATGGATTGTCTCTTTGAAATGACAGTAAGACTCCCTTATAGTCCTCCCATTATAGGTGAAATACAGAAAATTAGAAACTGTTGTTGTTGTTAAATGCTGTCTAATTTCTTCCAACTTATAATGACCATGTATAGGGTTTCCAAAGAGCAGCTGGTGAGCTTCAACCACGATCTTTCAGTTTAAGTCAACCTTGAAGTCCAGCACATTAATCCAAAAGGACTAGGCAATCAGAATTGAAAGACTTTACTTTTTGCCACTAGCGTACAGTAGGCACAACTCTTTAAGAGGAATAGTGGAAATCCAAAGATAACTAACCAGAGTAGCTAGAACAATGAAGAGATTTGATATTGATTATAGGTAAAGGAATTAAAGGGACTGGGAAGTTTCGTCCAGGAAAGAAAAATCTTGGACATCAGGGTAGGGTACATGTCTCTAGTAATTCTCTTAATTTGTTCTGTCCTAACTTTTGAGAGCAGACAACTGAAAAAAAAAAAAACTAGAGAGGCAGATTTTGGCTCAGTTTAAGTAGTTTCCTAATGGCTAGAATTGTTCAGATATGTTGTTGTTGTTAGGTGCCATCAAGTTGGTACAGACTCAGAACGACCTTATGAACAGCAGAATGAAACATTGCCCAATCCTGGGCCAACCTCTCTATTGCTGCCACACTTGAGTTTAAACTGACATCTTTGCTCTTCAACACTTTAAAAAGATCTTGTGCAGTGGATTTTCCTAATGCAATTCGTTTGATTTCTTGACTGCTGCTTCCATGAGTGTGGATAGTTGATCCATAAAGAATGAAGTCCTTGACAACTTTAATCATTTCTCCATTTATAAGAATGTTGTTTATTGGTCCAGTGGTGAGGATTTTTGTTTTCTTTACATTGAGATGCAATCCATACCGAAGGCTGTGATCTTTGATCTTTATCAGTAAATATTTTAAGTCCTCCTCATTTTCAGCAAGCAAAGTTGTATCTTTTGTATATCACAGTCACCAAACTACTTGCGAATATTTAGTCACTGAAAACCTTATGAATAGCATAAAACACTGCTCAAATATAAAGTAGTACATATTTTGAGGCTGCTCATGCCCTATGGTTGAATATCAAATTTGTACAGCACCTTGTAGTGAAGAAATAAAGAAGGTGTAAAGAGCTCTGGTAGCGTAGTGTGTACGAATCGGGCTGTGAACCGCAAGGTCAGCAGTTCGAAACTACCAGCGGTTCCGTGGGAGAAAGATGAGGCGTTCTGCTCCCGTAAAGATTTACAACTTCGGAAACCCTGTGCAGGGTCGCTATGAGTCGAAACCGACTGCATGGCACTTATCAACAACAACAACAAGCCTATATTAGAGTGTCAAGTATATGAACTTTCTATTTTCTTTAAATTTTAATTCACCATAATTTTGTAATTATTAGTTAGGAGAATGATTATAAGCAATAATAGAATGTACTGACTTAATGTAAACATAGGGCTATTTTCAGGTATATGTAAAATAATCTGAACAAAGCACTTAGCACATTACCTGAGATAGATTAAATGATCACTAAATATTCGTTATTATTATGATTTTATTAACTACTTTAATGGAGTAGAGCTCTAAAATGCCTTCTAATTCTATAATGTGAGTGAAGCTATCTCTTAATAAATGCCATCTCTCTCTCTTTTTTTTAATGATTTATTGTGAATTATGTGATACTTTACATGGGAAAACATTAGTTTTACATTCACCATATCGTATATCGTTTCACTGTCATGGTTACAATCCCCTCCACGCATCATCACCCAACCAAAGGGTATATACACTACAAGCCTGCCCCCCCAGTCGGTCGTCAGCACACAGGCCCTCTCCATCTGTGTCTAAAGTCCCCAGCTGTTCCATCTCTCCACATCATGGTTTCTGCCTCCATCTCAGACATCACTGCTTCTCTAGGTAGGGTCCCACTCTCCACTCTTCTCCCTTGATGGTCCCAGGGACCTCTGCTCCTAGACTGAAAAGTTAATCACTCACCTCCTTGCTACAAAATGTCAACCTTTACATTTCTATCCCTCACAAGCAGTCCTGATAACAGTTATTCACTACTGTATCACAACAGACCATTCCACATTTCATTACATCAGCTTTGCCTAGGCAGACTGTATACTACTCAGTGGAGATTCTACTTTCCTCCACACCCTCTGGATCTAGGTTCCCTCTTAAAAGCTTGTAAAACAGTCACTTCTTGCCTTTGTAGCCCCCCCATTTTGGATAGCCAATGTCCAAGTTGCCTATCCATGTCATCTCCATGAGTGGAGGGGTGTAAAGATTTGTTCCCTCTTTTGAGCTACTGTATCCATAGGTGTAAGTCAATTTCATCAAATTGTATCGGATTATTCTTTTTTCCTCTTCTTTCTTCTTCTAGTTGAGCTTTTATCATCCAGTCACTTAAGCCATGTCAAGTGGGTATTATCTGCAAATGTGGGTGTTCTTGTTCATATGACCTCTCTTCTTAGCAGCTGGACACTTCACTCTCCACTCTAGTCCTCTGTGGCTATGTCACTGACTCTGGGCCCAAGAGTCCCCAGGTTTTGCCACACTGCTGGCCAACCACGTCTCCACCCAGGTTCACAGGAGTATTTTGAACATTGGAAGATTTACTTTGCAGCTTCATTGCTGTTTTTCCCTCACTTCCCCTTATCAGTAATGAACGTGGTCACCAATCAGAGCATGTATTCCCACTGAGTCTTAATCTTGGAAGGGGGTTTGATCTGAGGGAACCTGACCACTTGCCTTGATGTCTCCTGGACAAGCACCTTGCTTGTTCTTGTAGTAACAGTCTGTCTGCCTCTATTGTTTTGTATTTTTCCTGTCGGTCTTTCTTTCAAGAAGTATCTTCTGTTCTTCTAGGCGCTCCAGGCTGTTCTATTCTTCCTTTCAAGTGGAAATTTCTCACCTCTGAAGATTCTGGGTGTGGTTCAGGATTCCACCTATAGTCTTATGTATTGCAGAGGCTTCTCAGGAAGCCTCTTTCACTGGGCACGTTGTAGCCCCATTTTAGGTATTCCAATCATTTAGAGGCAGAAGATGGACTTACAAGCTTTCTATGGTGATATTTCTGGCTATTTCTTTCTCTCCCCTTCCTGTGTCGACTCGACGGCACTTAACAACAACAACAACAAGGAAAACCAAGATTCAAAAGACAGCCAAAAATCTTAACATTACTTCCCCCCATTTTCCCCATTCAAACCATGTCTCCATCCCTGTATCCCAGAGCCCTGTTATTCCGAGGTTGTCCATACATTATTATTTACCACTGCCTCATTTAGCCCATGCAAACCCGTCTAATTGTTCTCCCATCTGTTTTGTTCTTCCATTCCCCTCTCCCTTCTTGTATATTGCCCCCTTCCCAGCACCCAAACTATTCTGTGTCTATTCCCTTCCTTGTGCTCCACCTTCCCCTTCCTCCCCTCACCCCACCCCCACATCCCAGCAACCAGCTAAGAATCCACACCCCTTTAGTATGGGTTCTTTTTTCTTAGTCTTTTTCAGTAGTGGTCCTATGCAGTATTTCTCCTTGTGTGTCTGACTAACTTTGCTCAACATAATGTCCTCAACATCCATCCATGTTATGTGGTGGCTTGCAGCTTCCTTGTTATTCTTCAGGGTAGCATAGTATTCCATTGTGTGAATGTATCACAATTTCTTTATCCATTCTTCAGTTGATGGGCCCTCGGCTGTCTCCATCTTTTTGCTATTGTAAATAGTGCTGCTATGAACATTGGTGTGCATATATCTTCTTGTGTTATGGCTTGTATTTCTTGTGGGTAAATATCAAGTTGAGGAATTGCTGGATCATAAGGTATTTCTATTCCCAACCTTCTGAGGAAGCACCTTATTGCTTTCCAGAGGTAGGCCATTTTGTAGTCCCACCAGCAATGCAGGAGTGTCCCGGTCTCTCCACATCCCCATTAGCAATAAATGCCATCTCTTATGTGATTCAATATCATTCACACAAATGCAAAATTGGCATATAATCTAAATTAGATGTTCCTAAAAATATTAATTCATCGTTATATATTTTGAACTGTGTAAGGTTGCAATTTAACCAATAACATCTTTGGCGGTATTTAAGGTTATCTCCAAAAGACCATGAAAATAGCTCCTTTGTTCCTTCTTAGATTTAATACTGTAACTTACTAAATTTTATATCATTTCCTCTATAGTCCAAGCCATGATGCATATGTTGAGAAGGATTAGACTGTCTAGTCAATAAGGATATTGTGTGGTGATAGAATGGTTTCAAGAACAATGTGTTCATTATTCCCAGCCAAATACAGATCAATCTTTGTGCCGCAATGGGAGTGACTGGTCTTCCCAGGTCTGTTTGGTCATGCCTTTAGGTAGCTGATTTAACAGCTGTCTAGTATTGCAATTGGGATGATTTTCTCACTACAATGTGGTGACTATACTAATAGGCACATTGCAATCAACCACAATCAGGAATAATAATTGTAGCCAGGAGTCATTATCACAGTTGGTTCAGATACATGTAAACTATGATGTGTCAGAGATGACAGGAACATAGCAGAATTAGAAAGTGGCACTGAGTTCTGTTACTTAGAGTTTAGTTCATGTAAAATTATTTAATATACATTAATTAGAAGTACAGTAAAGGAGTTCTGATAGTGTAGTGGTTACGAATCGGTTTGCAAACCTTAAGGTCAGCAGTTCTAAACTACCAGCTGTTCCGCGGGAGAAAGATGAAGCTTTCTGCTCTCATAAAGATTTACAGCCTTGGAAACCCTGGACAAGGTCTCTATGGGTCAGAACCGACTCAACGGCACATAACAACAACAATGTTGTTACGGGAGCAGAACGCCTCATCTTTCTCCCGCGGAGCGGCTGGTAGTTTCAAACTGCTGGCCTTAAGGTTTGCAGCCCGATTCGTAACCACTACACTACCAGAGCTCCTTAACAACAACAATAGATAATATGTGTCCCTGAAAATACACTTTTAAAGTAAATACAAATATATATCTAGTTATTGAGGAGCATTGTTCTCTTAGTTGATAATTACACAATATGAAAAGTTAGACTTTAAACAACATATAAAGGTCATCCACTTGAAACACGGATCTGAATCCTGAACATTCTGTATATTATCTCTACTTATGTAATGTTCAAATTTAATATTCAAGCATGGGGGACTTAATGCCTCTGAAGGCACATGGTAAAATGTCAGGATGGTATTGATTTTGAATGGGAAGTGGTATTTAACCAGAAACAAAAAAATTAAAGAAACATGTAAACTCTATGTTCACTTTTATGGTATTTTGCTTTGTTTTTAAGGATTGTCACATGGATTATGGAATTTGAACTTTATTTAGCTCCAGAGTATTTGAATTAGTTCTAATAGGTAGATATACCAGCATAAGGTACTGACATGGTAGATTCTTTGATGCAAAAAAATACAAGAGTTCCCAAATTCTAACTATTTACTATGAGGGTAGGGGAAGGGAAAGACAGGAGGAAAGGAAGAAAGAAAAAAACAAATAAAACGGAAACAAATAAGAATAAGGAAATGGAGATGGAAACAGAAATAGAGTGTGTGTGGCTATGATCTTTTTAGACTGTAGATTCTGAAATTATTCATTCAGACATCGGGGATTCATCGACTTGATTGTTCTATAAGGAGAGAATTCTTGGTGGATAAGGCCAAATAATTTAAAGCACACACTGAAAATGGAATGTATTCATCTGTGTTGGCTGTAATGTTACTAAAAGCATGTACATTTCTGTGTAGTCAAGTAAAGAAACTTCAAATCCCTAGATAATTCAGAATAAAGGAAACTTTTCTAATAATGCTACTGTTAAATGACATACAGTTAGTTCTGAGTCGTAAAGATTTCATGTATAACAGAATAAAACACTTATAAATCCTGCACCATTTTCATAATGGAAATTTTTGCATTCATGGATCAATCTAGCTCGTTAAGGTCTACTTCTTTTTCACTGACTCTCTACCAAGTACGACTTGAGTTTTATTGACACAAGTTTTGATTGTGTGGGTCATTATAGGTTATGTACAATATTTTGGATAATGAGTATTCTGGAGTACTTAACTGTGCTCATGAGGAAGCTGTACATAGACCAACAGGCAGTTGTTAGAACAGAACATGAAAATCCTGAATCTTTTAAAAGTAGGAAATACTGGTGGTATAGCCTCCAGCATCACAGCAACATGCAAGCCACCACAGTAAGTGACAGAAGAATGCTGGAAGAGACAGGATTAGTGTATAGTGCAGCTTCAGTCCATATCTTTTAAGATGAATGAAGGATTACATAAGCAAGGAAGTGAATAGGTATAGGGGTAGAGCAAAATCATGCCACATAAAGATCACCAAAAAGTTATAGAAATTGAAGAGACAAAGATCATTCCCCATAGCCCACAGAGAGAGTGACTTCTTCTAGTGCAGGTGCCCTGAATTCAGACTTCTAGCTCTGGTAGCACAGTGGTTACGAATCGGGCTGTGAACCACAAGGTCAACCATTCAAAACTACCGGCTGTTCTGTGGGAGAAAGATGAGGCTTTCTGCTCCCATAAAGATTTACAGCCTCAGTAACCTTGTACAGGGTCGCTATGAGTTGGAACTGACTCCACGGCACATGACAACAACAACAAATTGTGAAGAAAAAAAAAATGTGTTTGTTAAAGTCACTCACTTCTGACATATCTGTTATAGGAGCACTAGATTACTAAGAGGAGTCCTGGTATGACAATGTACAGTAAGAACTGGAGTGCTAATCACCTGATTGGTGGTTCTAACCCGCCAGCACTCCTGAGAAACCATGAGTTGCTATAAGTCGGAAATCACTGGATGACAATAATAACAACGGATAACTAAGACAGTGACACCAACAGACTGCTCTTTATCACTAACTCAAAGGCTGGTTAATTGAATCTACCCTATAGCATTGAGAATGAAGGTCTGATAGTCAATTTCCATGAAGATTATAATTAATACAATGTCTTGGATTAGTTCTACTCTATAACACAGAGCGTCAGCATGAGTCTCTGTTGATAGCAAGGCAATGGATTTGGCTTTGGTTTTATCCAATGAAAAGGTGTTCACATATGAATGAAGGCTGTATTTTTTGTTAGTTTTGTGTTTGTTTTGAAATGCAAAGCTTATATTCTTAACCAAAATATTTTATTGTTCTTCATGCAAGGAAGGTATTAAATTGAACCATATGAAATTTCCAATAGTCAACCAATGCTGATCTAAAAAAATTGCAATTTCATGTGGTTTAAATTAATAAAAGGACTCACAGTCAGAGTACTATGTGATATACTGAAAGGTTATCTTCATTTGAAGATAATTTGTCATGGCTATCTCAGTGTCTCAGATAGATTAAATCAGTTCTACTTCTGGAGTGGAATTTTCTTTAGCGATAAAAATCTTATGCCAGCTCAGCCAGGTTTGGGGATTAGAGATACTCTTAATTCAGCCAGGAACATTTTGCATATTGGATGGGTGTGGCTTTTTTGCTACAACTGCTCTTCTGCTATTATATTGAAATCAGGAATTTAGTCTGGCTTGATTCTTTTTGATTATTTTATATTAATGTGACTATAACCTAACTTACTCTCCACTACATTTTCAATTTACACTTTCAATATCTAGTAATAGAATAAAAATGTTTGTTACAAAATATGTATTTTAGATACCAATGCATAGCAAGAGATTTCCAAGAAAGAAATGGTGATGATCTTTTTCTACTTAAAGAAACTATAGATTTTGGTAAATTTAATAATGAAACTAAAGAAGACTACATTTTTTTATTTTTCAAGAAGCTAAGAGAACCAAAAAAGATGCTATATTGATCATCTCATCTAAACAAAGCTGTGGTGTGATGGAGAAAGTGTGTATTGATTAGAAATTTGAAGACTTGGACCCAATGTCTCTGTAACCTATGGTAAGCCATTCAATTTCCCTGAGTCTGAGTCTTCTCACAACTGAAATAAAACTGATAAAAGAAAACGTATGTTTCATCAGAGCTGAGGGGTTCAATAAAAATGTCCAGTACAGATTTTTTAAAAAACTTTTTATTGTGAATTCATGAAAGTTTACAGAGCAAATCAGTTTTCCATTCAACAATTCATATATATTTTGTTTCATTTCACTTATTGCAATTCCCCACAATATAACACCCCTTATCCCATTTCTCCTTGTGTTTCCTTCCTCCCTTTTTTATTCATTTCTAATCCTGCTAAACTTTTCCTTGGGTAAATACTACCCCTTTCATCTCAAATGGTTGATTATTCTGAGATGTGCATACCTTACTAGTGTTATTTTTCCCTTACAGACTTATCTACCATTTTGCAGAAAATGAAGTCATGCGGGTGAGTTCATTTCCAGACCTGAAAGGGCCATTGTTTCTGGAGCTCCACCAGTCTCTATTAAACTACTAAACTTCGTCTTTTTGTTATGATTTGAGTTTGGTTACACATTTTTCTCTCATTCTATCCAGGATCTTCTGATGTGATCACTTTTAGAAGAGTTGGAAGTGGTACTCAAACTCCATCTAGTTCTTCTGATTTAAGGTCCATAGAAACTGATATTTGCAGAGTTTATTATTCCATTTGACTGTTTCCATGAATCTTTAATTTTCTTATGTTTAAGATATTTGTAAGTATATTATGAGTGCTAGTAGTGAATCAATATGCTATACTAATCTAAATTTCACCTCAATTCCCATTAAATATATATAATAAAACAGGATATTGTTAAGTGCCTTTGAGTTGGTTTTGACTCATAACAATCCTATATAGGATTTCCAAGAAGCAGCTGGTGGGTTTGAACAGCTTACTTTGTGGTTAGCAGTCCAGTGCTTATGTTACAGTGACATTTCATATAAAAAAAAAAATAGCATATGCTGAATTTATTTAAAAACCATTATGTTATATTTAATTAAAGTTTATATAGTATAATTTAAATAAATTTAAATTGATCTGCTTTGGAATTTTATGTCAATGAATAGAAACTTCTTTAGAAATTGCCTAAATGAATATTTATTTTATTTTAAAAAAGCACAACAAATGATAAAAAAAAACATTAAAGTTAGTTGTTGAACTTCCAATTCCTCAACTTCTGCACCTGGTTATGATTTTTAAAGTCTATATTTTCTATTATTAGCATGGGCCTTAAAGGAATATCTTAGTTCATACTTCTCTTGTTACATGCCAAGTACTTCCTTCTCATGAAATGTTTCTTTAGCATATGTTTAATGCATTATATTTGTTGTGGCTTAGATAGATTCTATTTGGCAGAAAGATCAAAATCCTTTGATCTTTCTGCCAAATGGAATTTCCTTTATTGTGTATCACTTTAATTTGCTGAGTAACATACAAGTTTAAAATGAGAGTTGTCATCTGAATTCTGACTTTTAGTCCTAGCACTAAATTAAGTCAATCTTTTTACCTAAGGGAAAGACATTCCAAAATATCTCCACAGCTCTCTATGATTATCTGAAAAAAATGTAGAAATACAAAGAAAATATATTTATATAAGAAATTCATTATGTATTTCTACCACTTTTGTTAAACTAAACAAGACAAAACAAAACAAAAACCCTTTAAGATGTAAATACAACAGAGTCATCAAGGTCCATTAAGTAGATTACAAATTATTTGGAGGAATTCAATTCCCAAACTCACTAGCAATGAGTCAATTTTAACTCAGATTGACCATATATAGGATTTACAAGGTAGTAGATCATTATGAGAACAGATTATCTTATCTGTCTCCTGAGGAGTGGCTGGTTGGTTTGAACTGCTGATCTTGTGGTTAGCATTCCAGTTTTTATCCTACAGTGCCAGCAGTGCTCCTGATTCATAGAATTAGTCAATTATAGTGATTTTATGATGCAGTTAATATAAATGATGCTTAAAAGTGTGATAGTAGATTTTCCTGATATTATAAGTAGATGTGAACATATTCTATATCACTGTTATTTACGCACTTTACTATTTTTCCTAGAATATTCCAAAGCTCTTGAAAACAGATATAGTATATGTATCAATTTGGAGAACCAATCTATATAATAAAAAAGATTGCTTAGAATTTATATATCTAGCCAAGAAATACAAATTAGATTTTAAACCATTTCTGCATCCCTATTTAATTAAATGCCCTTTTATTCAATTGATTATTTGCATTAACTTTTAACAATAAAGGATAATAGAAGTAATTTATCATGAAAACATATATAAACATTGGTATGATGTAAACAAATTCATTGATATATGACACTATACAAAATTATGTACCCGATAACAAATAGAGCCTGGTGTTATAAACTGTTAATGTAATTGACTTCTAACCAAATGGTTGGAGGTTTCAATTCATCCAGAGGATCCTCTAAAAAAAAGTCCCCGAATAGTTCTACTTACAAAAAACAAAAAACAAGTCATTGAAAATCCTCTGGAGGACAACTCAACTTTGACACATATGTGTTTAACATGATTTGGAAGACATTTGATGGCAACTAGTTTTTTTTGTTTACTGTTACACTAAGTTGAGGCAAAAAAAAAAAAAAAAATGTAGAACAATATTCATGTTTATATCTTACCGTGAATCCCAGACTTTCTTTGTCAACAGTATTCTGTGTGTGGTCCTGGGAAAATATTTCTGTGAATGTGTAAGGACAACACTATATTCTTAATAACACTAAGAAATCATTTTCTTTGTCGCATTAATTCTCTTGCTAGTATATAATGGAGCTTTCCAGAGGCATGTGAGGATGTTACAATCCTGGCCAATGTTATAACATCAATGTGCTTCCTGAGTAATTTTTTGTTTTTAATTTTTAGAGTATAAAAGAGTCTTTGGAGTGAAAGATCTGAGTACTGCAACTGTAGAAAAAAAGTTTAAGCCAAAGGGATTCCTGTAATAGGAGGATATGATATTTCTTTACTATTTGTGAAGAGGTGAGATTTTGTGTTTTAATATTACAAATGTTCTCTAATGAAATGAAAGCTATTTTTATTTTTTTTTCTTCCTATGGAGTCCATAAATAAGGTTTACTAGATGATTTTTAACTCAGTTTTTTCTTCTTGAAAAATGTTTAGCATATTCTTCACTTTTGATTTTCTAACTCCAGGTCTTTACACAATTCATTATTACATATTGCTTTATCGTCTCAAGCTATCCTTTAAAAGCTTATTCTCAGATCTTTTATTTCATCATTTCTTTGGTTCACTTTGTTGTTAAGTGCCGTTGAGTTGGTTCCAACCCATCGTGACCCTGAATAGGGTTTCCAAGGAGCAGCTGGTGAGCTTGAACCACTGACCTTGCAGTTCAAATGACTTTGCAGTCTGATGCATCAGCCCACAGCGCCACACCACTTTAGTCATTTTATAATCAAGATCAAGGTTCAGAGTCTCTTCTGACATCCATTTTGGTTCTTTCTTTCTTTCTTTCTTTCTTCCTATCTTTTTAATGACACTTGGCCTTTTTCATGTATGATGTCTTTGATGTCATCCCATAACTCATCTGGTCTTTGCTCATTAGTCTTCAAATGTGTCAAATCTATTCTTGAGATAGTCTCTAAATTCAGTTGTTGTTAATTGCCTTTGAGATAGTTTCAACTCATAGCAAACCTTTATAGTGTTTCTAAGGAATGGTAGGTGAATTTGAACTGATGACCATAAGGTTCAAACCAACCATTCAGTCCAGTGCATTATCCAAAAGCACCACACCAGTGGGATATACTTAAAGTTTAATATTCATTCATTTGCTTTCATTTTCTTCGACTTCAACTTGAAACTGCATATGAGCAATTCATAGTCTGTTCTGAAGTCAGCCCCTAGCCTTGTTCTAACTGATGATATTGAGCGTCTCCATCGTATCTTTCTACAAATTTAGCCTCTTTGATTACAGTGCATTCCAGCTGGTAATTCATATATATATTCACTGTTGTGCTGTTTTCTTTAAAAAAAAAAAGAAAAAAGTCCAATGATTAGGTCACTGATCTTGCAAGATTCTATAATGTTATCTTCAGTGATCTATAATGTAACTATCATAAAGTCATATTCTCCAACCACTGATGCTTCTTTATTTCCAAATTTGTATTTGAATCAGTACTAATTATCAATTGTATTGATTACATATTTGATCAATTTCACACCACAGAAACTGGTAAAGGTCTTGAATTCCTTTATTTTTGGCATTAGTTGATGAATCCTGGTGTGTCACTATAGGCTAATCACTGGACTGCTGACCACAAGGTCAGCTGTGTAAACAAACATTCTGCTCCTCAAAAACCTACAGAGGGTCACTATGAGTCAGAACTAATGTCATGGCACTTAGCAACAATAACAACAATTTAAATAATATTTGTATTAGCTGGTATTCCTTGCAGGTGTATGGATATTATTCTATCACTGGCAGCATTCCACTGCAGGATGAAATTTGAAGTGTTCTTTTTGACAGTGAATGTGACACCATACTCTTCAATATACTGTTTTGAGAAAAGTAGATAATAAGACAGTATGATTCAAAAAAAACTTGTACCAGTCTATTTCAGCTTACTAATGCTTAATAATTTTCAATAGTCTCATATGCATGTGAAAGCTGTACAATGAATAAGGAAGATCTTAGCAGAATTGATGCATTTGAGTTATGGTGTTGGAAAAGAATATTAAAAGTACCATTGACTGCTAGAAGAACAAATAAATCTGTGTTGGAAGAGATAGAGTCAGAGTACTCCTTAGTAGCCAAGATGTCTAGACTTTGTCTCTCATACTTCACACCTATTTCCTGGAGGGACCAGACCCTGGAGAAGGACATCATGCTTGGTAAAGTAGAGGGTCAGTGTAAAAAAGGGAGACTCTCAAACAAGATGGATAGACACAGTGACAGTAGTAATGGGCTCAAGCACAGCAGACATTGTGAGGATGGTGCAGGACCAGGTTTTATTTTGTTCTGCTGCACACAGTGTTGCTATGAGTCAGAATCAACTCGATGGCACCTAACAACAACAACAATGCCTAAGTTATGGATCTTTATTCATTCATTTAAAACCTGGAGTTGCAATATTGAAGAAATCTATGCATAAAATATTAACTGATGCAGTAAACATTGGAAGAAATACACAGAATCACTGTACCAAAAATAATTGGTTGATATTCAAGCACTTCAGATGGTAGTATATGATTAAGAACAAATGATACTGATAAAAGTCCAGACTGCACTAAAAGTATTATTGAAAAACAAGATTGTAGGAATTTCTGGAATACCAACTCAGATGTTTTAACAAACAAATGCAACACTTAAAGAATTCAGTCATTTATCTCAAGAAATTTTGAGGACAACTGTATGGTCAACCAACTAGAAGAGATCCATATTTGTGCCCATTCCAAAGATAAGTGGTTTAAAAAAAATGTGGAAATTATTGAGCAACATCATTAATCTAACAAGCAAGTAAAAATTGCCAAGTATTCAAAAATGTTTGTAGCAGTACATAGACAGGGCATTGCCAGAAATTCAAGCCAGATTCAGAAGATGGTGCAGAAAAAGGAATATCATTGTTGATGTCATTGACTGATGGCAGAGAACACCAGAAAGATGTTTACTTGTGCTTTATAAATTGTGCAAAGGCATTTGTCTGTGTGGATCATAATAACTCATGGATATCATTGCTAAGAATGGAAATTTCAGGATACCATATTGTGCTCATTCAGAACCTGTATGTAGAGGAAAAGACAGTCATTCAAGCAGAACAGTAAGACTACATGGTTTAAAATCAGTAAAGATGTGATTGAGAGTTTTATTTTTGTAGCCATACTTATTCAGTTTGTATACTGACAAAATATTTCAAGAATGTGAAGAATATGAAGAAGAATACAGTATTGGAATTGGAGGAAGACTCTTTAATGACTTGTGATATACAGATGGCACAATCTTGCTTGTTGAAAGCATAGAAAACTTGAAGTACTTATGGACGACAATAACTGTAGCCTTCACCTCGAAATAAAGAAAGGAAAAATACCCTCAACTATACCAGTAAGCAACATCTTAATAAGCAGAAAAATAGTGAAGTTGTCAAAGATTTAATTTGAATTAGATCTATAATCAGTGTCCATGGAAACAACAATCAAGAAATGAAACAACATATTGTATTGGGCAAATCTGCTACAGAAACCCACTTTGAAGTATTTATAAAGATGTCACTTTCAGTACTTAGGTGTGACCCATGCTATGCTATTTTCACCTCATATGAACGTGAAAGCTGGATGATGAATAAGGAAGATCAAAGAACTGATTTGAGAGCTGGTGTTGACATTCAAAGAATATTGAAAACACAATGGGCAACCAGAAGCACTTTCCTGGATGAATTATAGCCAGATGCACCTTATAAGTAAGAGTGATGAGACTTTATTTCACATACTTTGAACATAATTTCAGGTTGGACAGATTGCTGGAGAAAGACATCAAGCTTGGTAAAGTAAAAGTTCAATGACAAAGAAGACCTCAATGAAATGGATTATCATAGTGGTTGGAACAATGGGTTAAATCGTAGCAATGGTTATGAGGATGGTGCAGGACTTGACCATGTTTTACTCTGTTGTACATAGGGTCACTGCATATCGAATCAACTCAATGGCACCTAACAATGTCCAGATGATTTTAACCAAAACAGCAAATGTTCATGATAAACAGACATCTACCAAAAAGAAATGCATGTACTAAGGGACATTTATTTTTCTCATATTTAATACTAATCTTTTATTGCCAAACAGATAAAAAAAAAATTTTAAAAAGTCAAGCCTCTCATCATTCCTACCTCCAATCCACAAAGTAACTTCACTTATCGCAGTTCCAATATTCCTTTAATCATAAAAGTTTTGTGCAAAAATTAAGATAAAGTTTAGGCCATTTTAAAAACAGATCTGAAGTAGCAGTTCCTTTTCCACTATTTAAATACATTCTTTGAAGAGAAGGGAACATCTTGTCCAAAGCACTGACTTCCTCATAGTGAAAAAATGGGAGGGAGTGCTTTTTTTCCCCATTGTGACACTATCCAGATCTGAATTGCTCTATGAAAAACAGTAGACCACCTGCCATTACCCAAATTAGAGTTCTCCAAGCATCATCTCAGAAATTCCCAGCAGTGAAATCCCTTCTTAAAATATATATAATTACTCTTCTGTATACTTTCAGATCTTCAGAGTTATATTTGTTGACTAATAAACAGGTGAACTTTCTTTTCCCCTAAATATGTTGTGAGTTATAATCAAAGAAAATAATAATTAACTTAAAAAAAAAAACTAATTAAAGGTTAATACTCAATCTCATTTTATTCATGGCTACTAGCATGTTTTATTGAAAGTTTTCATGTATTTGATTTAAAAATGCCTTAAAGATACATAATTAATGAACATATGATAAAGGATATTACTCTTTTGAATCACATTTTGGTTTGTCATAATCTATGGTGGTAGATTTCCAGAACCCTTTACAGGCTTGGCCACTATGATGAACCTTAACTTATTTAGAGAATTGCCTGTGGATGATAGCAGTCTCTTCGAAGTAAAAACCCTACTGGTTGCTCCCATTAATGGACTGATACAGATAAAGTGGTACAAAAATCCTCCTCCTTTAAAACATTTGCTATAATTTACACCATATAAGCCCCCTGAAGATCAAGTATGAATATACAATTAAGTTGGTCAGCTCACTGAGTAACTCAGCATAAAGATACATAATAATCAATTAAACAACAGCCGTTTATTGAACTCACATTATATGCCAACCACAGTGCCAGATACAAGGAGAAAAAAGATTGCTGTCCTCATGAGATTTACATCCTAGTGGATGAAATAGGCAAAAAACACAAAAGCAAACAAAATACATAAATATCATTGTGATGTGATGCAAAGGAAATTAACAAGTAACACCGTTTATAATAGGAAGAAGAAATTAGCTTTCCAAGACTGACAAATGTCTTAGATTCTGAATGTTGTTATAACAGATAACCATATATGGGTAGCTCTAATGAATATACATTTATTTTCCCAAAGTTCAGGAGATTAGAAGTCCACATTCAGGGTGTTATCCCTGGGCAATGTCCCTCTCTTTCTAGCTTCAATTCCTCAGTTCATTGGCAATCTTTATGTGGCCTGGTATCAATCTTTCCCTTGCTGTACATGCTTGCTTCTGTGCCTATTCTAGTCCTTTTATATTAAAGTGATTGGCTTAAAATACACCCTGCAATGATATACACTCATCAGCACAACATAGAAAAGTCTATTTCCAAATGGGTTTATATTTACATGTATTTGTTATTGATAAGTGCCAGTCTTTCTAACTTATAGAGACCCTGTATAGAGTTTCTGAGGAGCACCTCTGTGGCTTTCAACTCCAATTTGTAGTTATCAGTCCAGTGTTTTTCTTACAGTAGCTCATCAGACTCAATTAGAATCAATTGGATAGCAGTGAGTTTTTATGCATTCCACTATCAAAAGCTGAGAACATAGTTGTGATAACAGAAAGCATTGCTTAGAACGGATGAAAAAAGTGCCTAATTAGTGAGACAGAGGGCAAGGTGCCACAGCCAGATGTAGAAGGGCCTGTGGAAGTCAGATTTATGAGGGACAGATTTTTCATTGCCACATTATGAATAAACATATGTACAACAATTATGTTTTAGTGAGAAGGTTCTGAAAATGGGAATTAAAAAAGAGATGCTCATAGCAGCACAGATAGTGCAAATGAGTTCTCATGAAACTAGAACAAAATGAAACTCACAAAAGATGATAGTGACATGTAGACATGTAAAGTCTTGCCTTTGTCACTCTCACCAGCCACTTCATGGAAACCCTACACACGGTCGCTATGAGTCAGAACTAACTTGATAGCACTTAACAACAATAACAACAATGGTTTTATGTAAAGAAGTCAGACTCCAATCTAGGAAATTTCTTCAGCAAATATATATATGTACACATAATATACATATATATATTGGTGGCATGCCATCAAGTCGGTTCCAACGCATAATGACCCTGTATAGGGTTTCTGAGGCTATAAATCTTAATGGGAGCAGAAAACCTCATCTTTCTC
>NW_006409033.1:510826-511304 GCF_000296735.1 Chrysochloris asiatica | reverse complement strand
TCTACACCTTTGCCATTTCAGTGTATTGTCTTTTTCTGATATTCTATTATTGGTCGTTTGGACCTCTTTCTGTAGGTTTTGAATTGTTTCCAGTGATTTATCTATCTTAGTTAATTGTTACTGTAGTGTTTCCTGACTTCTTCCTTATTTTTCTCACCTCCATTGTAAAGTGTTTTGAAACGTTTCATAATCATTTTTCTGTACTCCTTCTCAGGCATTTCCAAAGCCTGCCCTCCTTCCAGAATGTAGTCCAGATCTACTTCTAGGCCATTTGTCTCACACATTTTATCTTGTTTCTGGACATGTATTGATATGATCATCTGCTTTTGTTTCTTGGACATGTTTAGTGTTTATCTGTGGCCCTAATACTTAATTGAGTTTGTGTTTTGGTATTTTTTATGATTTGTGATTGTTTCTAGGTAGATGTGATCAGGATGTGGGCTTCCATTTTCATTCTTCTAATTGCTTGACTCAGAGT
>NW_006409033.1:509883-510445 GCF_000296735.1 Chrysochloris asiatica | reverse complement strand
CTTTTAAACTCTCTTTCCCTCTCCACACCTCTTGTTCTGGCCTTTTTGCTATTAAAGAACAGTTCAAGGCTGGCTCTGGGGCTGAGAGTATCTGTGCACATTCATGGCAGAAAACACCAACAGTGGTAGGAGTGGAGTTGTCCACTCGCTCAGGCCCCCTCTAGTCACCAGAATGGAGGTGCACAAACATTGGGGGGGGGGTGCATGAACAGATACCAAAAAGGGAAAAACAAAACAAAAAATCAGAATTAAGCAAGACCAACAAAGCGTATCTTTTACCTTTTCTCCAAGGTTCCCATGGCGTTATTTCGTGGTGGATCTGTTCTCTTCTTGGTTTTGCCATTTGGTGTCACCCAAGTTGTCCTCTCTGGTCCACTGAGCCTGGCAGATTAAAAAATATGTGATTTCTTACTTCGGCTATAAGTTCCACTAATTATAAGCCTTCAAACTTTAAAAATATTTCTACCTATTTGGTTCAGAGTTTTGGAGCTCTTCCCTGAACCCTCTTCACTGGTATTCCATGGTATTGCTGACAACTAACTCCACTGCACCTCTAGCCTAT
>NW_006409033.1:506815-509783 GCF_000296735.1 Chrysochloris asiatica | reverse complement strand
ATATATATATAATATATATAGAGAGAGAGATAGAGAGAGAGAGATACATACATATATACATATTATTTTTATTGTGAATTGACTGAAAGTTTACAAGGCAGATCATCAGTTTTACATTTCAACAAATCATATACTTTGTTTTATTAAAATGATTATAATTCCCTCCATGTACCATCAGTTAACAGTATTTCTCTCCATTAATTTTACCTTTTTTTTAAACACTCAGGCATATATAATAATTTACACCATCAAAGGGCACATTCTGCAAGCCTGCCTCCTGCCTGCAAGTACTCAGTCCCTCTCTTCCCATGAATCTAGAGTCCTCAGCTGCTCCTTCTTTCCATGTCCCCATCTCTACTTCCATCTCTGGTGTCCTTGCTTCTCTGTGTTTATCTTCTTTCACAATGTAATTGGTTTGATCATAGACTGACCTCCTAAATCCTCTGAATTTGTTCTTATAGTTTTGTTCTGTTCGTTACTCTTACATTTGTTAATTGAATTCTGGGTGGAGTTGTCACATATGTCAATCTCTGGTTGCTGTCTGTTCTTTTTGGTTCTCAGTCCACAGAGCTCCCTTTAGGATGTTTTTCAGCACAGGTTGGCTTTGGCAAAATACCTTAGCTTCTGTTTATCCTGGAATATTTGATTACACCATCGTATTTGATTTACAGCTTTACTGGGTAGAGGATTCTTTGTTGGCAGGTTTTTTTCTTTCTTTTTTTCAGGGTTTTATATATGTCTCCCCATTGTCTTCATGTCTGTATAGTTTCTGTTGAGAAATCTGTGCTTAATCTGACTTGCTTGATTTTGTACGTGACACATCTCTTTTTGCTAGCTGAATTAAGGATTCTCTCCTTATCATTGATTTTGGAGAGCTTAATTATTATATGTCTCAGTGATTTTCTTTCGGGATTTATCCTTCCTGTGTTTGTTGAGCTTCTTGAATGCTTATCTTCTCACTTTTCAGGATGTTAGGGAAATTTCTTTCAACAGCTATTCAACTATCTCTTTTGTGGCCTTGTGTGATTCCTCTTGTTCCAGAATGCCCGTAATTTTTTAATTATTCCTCTTAATGTTGTCCAACATGAATCTTAGATCTTCAGTTTTCTTTTTGTTTTTTTTTCCTCCTTTTTTCTGCCTGCTCTTCTATTTTAGTAATATTGAGAGATTTGTCTTTTAGCTCACTAGTTCCGGCTTCCATTGCTTTAGTTCTATGCCTTTGCCCTTTCAGTGTTTTGTCCATTTCTGATATTCTATTACTAATCATTTGGACCACTTTTTGTAGGTTGTGAATTGTTTCCAATGCTGTACCTATCTTGTTTGATTGTTCCTGTAGCACTTTCCTGACTGCTTCCTTATTTTTCTCAACTCCTCAGTAATGTGTTTTGATACATTTCATTATCAATTTTCTGAATTCCTTCTCAGGCATTTCCAAAGCCTGCCTTCCTTTATGGAGTCTATGTCTACCTCCAGTTCATTTGTCTCAGTCACTTTATGTTGTTTCTGGACATGTCCAAAGATGGTCATCTGTTTACTGGGTATATTTAGTAGATGGTTGTGATGTTAATACTTAGATGAATGTATGTTTTGTTATTTTATTATGCTTTCTGATTGCCTTCAGGTAACTGATTGCTCAACTCAGAGTAACTGTCGCAGGTGTTGGCTGCCTAACTGGTGTATGGCAGCTGGTATTGGTTATTTCCTGGATGGTGGGATTTTATAGGGTGTGATTATAGCTTGACTATATGACCACAATTTCTGTCTCTTCTTAGGTATGTAGGGAGAGAAAGAGCCCCTTAAAGGTAAAGCAGGGACCAAAAAACAAAACCGCAAACTGCAAAAAATACAGATTGGATAACCCAGTGTAAAACAAGACAAGAGAAAAGAAAACACCAACGCTATAGCCAAATATGAGTATAATTTTGATGTCCCTCTGTCAATTTTTTGCCTTCAAGGCTGCCTGAGACATTTCAAGATGCCACTGTTGGTCATTATGATGTAACTCAGGATTTAATTTTCGGTAGTTTACTTTTTAGTCTGTCTCTCTCCTGCTCCACAACTCCCGTTCAGGCCTTTTACCTAGTGATAAATAGTTCAGAGCCGCTGTGGCCATTTTGCGCTGCATTTATTTGTGGGTTTTTTTTTTTGTTTGTTTGTTTGTTTTAATGTTTTATTGTGAATTATGCGATAGTTTACATGGGAAAACATTAGCTTTACATTCATCCTATCGTATATCATTTCTTTGCCATGGTTATAATACCCTCCATGCATCATCAACCAACCAAATGGTATAGCCTACAAGTCTGACTCCCCCGTCACCTACACACAGCCCCTCTCCCTCTCTGGGTCTACAGTCCCTGGCCACTGCATCTCTCCACATTGTCATCTCAGCCTCCATCACTGGCGTCACTTCCTTTCTGGGTAGGATCTCCTATTCTGCTGTTTTCCCTTGATGATTCCAGGGACCTCTGCTCCTGGATTGCAAAGTCAATAATTCCTCTCCTTTTGTTACAAAACATCCATCTTTATATTTCCAATCCTTGCAGTCAGTACTGATTACAATTATTCACCATTGTACTGCAAGGGACCTATTCTCGTCTACTTTCATTAGCCCCACCCAGACAGATTGGATACTACAGAGTGGAGATTCTACTTTCCTCCATGCCCTATGGATCTAGGCTCCCTCTTGAAAGCTTGCAAGCCAGTCACTTCTTGCCTTTGTAGCCCCCCACCTCCATTATGAGTAACCAATGTCCAAGTTGCCCATCAATGGCTACTTTGGGTTTGGAAGGGTGGGAAAGATCCTTACTGTAAAGATTTACTCCCTCTTTTGAGCTATTGCATCCATAGGTGTAGATCAAGTTCAACAAATTGTATCAGATTACGCTTTTTTTCCCTCTTCTTTCTTCTTCTAGTTGAGCTCTGATCATCCAGTCATTGAAGCCAGGTCAAGTGGGTATTATCTGCA
>NW_006409033.1:505258-506424 GCF_000296735.1 Chrysochloris asiatica | reverse complement strand
TTTTGTAGTAATCAGTCAGACTGCCATTATTGTTTTGTATTTTTCCTGTTGGTCTTTCTTTCAGGAAGTATCCTCTGGTCTTCTAGTTGTGCCAGGCTAGTTTGTTTGTCCTTTAGAGTGGAATTTTCCCACCTCAGAAGATTCTGGGTGAGGTTAAGGATTCCACCTATGGTCTTATGTAATGCAGAGCCTCCACAGGAAGCCTCCTTCACTGGGCACAATGTAGTCCCATTTTAGGTATTTACAATCAGTTATAGGCAGAAGACAGACTTACAAGCTTTCTATGGTGATATTTCTGGCTATTTCTTTCTCTCCCTCTCAAGTGTCTATTTTATAATGGTATGCTAGAGAAACCAAGATTCAAAAGACAGATAAGTGTCTCAAAATAAATTTCCACCTTTTTGCCAATTCTAACCATGTCTCAATCCCTGTATCCCAGAGCCCTGTTGTCCCAAGGTTGTACATACATCATTATTTACTTCTGTCCCGCTTAGACCATGCAAACCTGCCTAATTGTTTCCCCATCTACACTGTTCTTCCATTCCCCTCCCCTTTAGTGTATATTGCCCTCTTCCCTAGCACCAAAACTTCCTGTATTTATTCCCTACCCTGTGCTCTACCTTCCCCTCCCTTCCCTTACCCCACCTACCACATCCCAGTAACAGTAAACAATCACCTTCCTCCCCATTTAGAATGGGTGATTTTTCTTTTACTTTCACAGTAGTGGTCCTATGCAGTATTTCTCCTTTTGCAACTAACTATTTCACTCAAAATAATGTCCTCAAGGTTCATCCATGTTATATGATAGCTGCAGCTTCCTTGTTGTTCTTCAAGGTAGCATAATATTCCATTGTGTGTCTATACCACAGTTTGTTTATCCATTGATGAGCACTTAGGCTGTCTCCATCTTTTTTGCTATTGTAAATAGTGCTGCTATGAACATTGGTGTGCATATATCTACTAGTGTTATGGCTTGTATTTTTTGTGGGTAAATACAGAGAAGAAGAATTGCTGGATAATGTCGCGCGCCCTCGCCGATAAAGGACGCGACAAGCAGGATCCTTCTGACAGTAGTTTATTGTTACAGCTCTTCCAGCGGTTACAGCTCTTTTCAGTGGTGGTGGAGGACGACAATGGGCAAGGGAGAAACAAGAGAATATATACCC
>NW_006409033.1:490637-495933 GCF_000296735.1 Chrysochloris asiatica | reverse complement strand
CAATATTCTGGTGAAAAGCTTACTAGTAACTTATCCTGCTAGCATTCCCCTATGTCCAATTTTAACAAACCCCAAAGGCAAAAAGACTGCTGAACTACTCAAGTAATTAAGTTATATAAGAAATAATAGTTAATTTAGTAATCTATTTATTCCATTACAGTTATTGAGCCACCAAAACAAACAAACTAACAAACACACCCACAAACTGACTATTATGTTAAGGCGTATGTTCTATGGAGTCAGCATTGGAAAGCAAAACACAAAACCAGCCATTCTAGCCCACTAGCCACTCCATGGGAACAAAATGTGACTTACTGCTCACACAAGAAGACTTAAAGCCTCAAATCCTTATACAGGATTGCTATGAGTTGAAACTGACTCCACAGCAGTTAACAACAACAAAAACAATATGAAGTGGAAGAAAGGAGAACAAAATCAAGTAGAAAAATTCATATGGCATCTAGATTCCTAATCATCAAATATTATAAGTTAGGGAACTCGAGAGTTCCTATTTCCTATTAATATAGCATTTTCCCCACTCTCTCCTTCTGTAATATTTTGTACCTATGTTTACTTTGTCTTATTAACATTGTTCCTCCTTCAATACTAATAATTCTCTGTAGAATTATTTTGTAAATATTCCTAATGATCAGATTCCAAGGTTACTATTTCAAGCTTCTAATTTATAATTATCTTCAGATATTCACAGTAGATCTCCCCTTAGACAAACAAGTTTATGCTGCCACTGGTTTTCCCCTTGGTTGACTAAAGTGATGATCAGCTTTTCCCTCTTTGACTGTTACTCCTTTCCTTATTTCCCACTCCTTTTCTTTATGATCATGGCAGAAACTGAGACAGGAAATGAGGTTAATCAATTAACAAATAAATGCATCTAGTTATTTGAGATTAACCTTATGGTATTTGTTAATTCTCTTTTATTCATTTTCCTCATTGACACCAAGGAGTTTACTAGGCAGCTTGTAGAAAAACAGAGGCTATACTCATCATAAAAGGGGGAAAAATACAGTGAACAATCAAATAGAAAATATTTTATAGGCACTCTGTTATTCAGGTTTTGTGCTCTATTCTTAACATTGATCTAGTTGGATAAGATTTTCAGTTAAAAGTCTAATCCTTGACATCTAGATCATGGGTAAGCACATAATTGTAGGATCTTCCTATTTCAGTGATGGAAGGAAACTGCTCAGCCAGATGGATGCCAATTGTGCCAGAATTGCTGCTGAATTGGTGCTCACCTTAAGTGGAAGGAAAATGTGCTGGTTGCTTAGCTACTGATAGGCTTTGCCCTTCCTCTAGTTAATAGGCAGTCACTGGGTCAAGGAACAAATGATGACGTTAAAGCTGATATTACTTTGCTAATTATAATGGTACATAGGAAATAGTTAAGAGTTTCCTCTAAATCAGCTGTTACCCTCTACTGTTTTATGATCTTCACCACTATGGTAAAGGGTGGAGAGCCAAGCAGTTTCTAGTATGACAGGGCCAGGGAGAAATAAGTGCTGAATAAAGTCATCAAAATTACCAAATATTAGAAATATGTTCAAATACTACGAATAAAGAATGTGTTTGTAACTGTTTCTAAAGCCTAGAATCATAACCCAGCCAATTTAATCTATAAGTTTATGCATAATAGCCAGAGTTTAGTGTTCATTATTCCCATAGGTTATTAACTCACAAAATACTATTATTATTAATAAAATTACTATGATTGTAAATGCAAAATATCAGATAATGAGATAGTTGGTAAGAGAGTCATGGATATATGTAAGGTACTCTGTTTGTTGTTGTGTGCCGTAAATGCCATCAAGTCCAAGGAGTAGCTGGTGGGTTTGAAATGTAGACCTTTTGGTTCAAAGTCCAGTACTGGTCCAACAGTGCCACGCCAGAATTCCTGCTCTCTCTATATTTCCCTATAACAGCATGCGATTCATTATGAGACTGGTGAGTGGTTAGAATGAATGTAACCAGGAGCACCTACATCCACATTTGTGGTAAAAGGAAAGGAAAATAAGTTGTCATCACTAATATCAATAATGATATTTACATGTTATTCCTATACACACAAAATCCCCCTAGAGCATCAGAATGATTGAGTCAAGAAATTTTTCATAATCAGCACTATTTGGTTGGTGCCCAGAACAAACTGTAAAATTTGGCATTTATTATAACCAAGTTCCTTTCCCTTTCTTCTCTGTTGCATGTGTGTATGTGTGCATTCATATGTATTGTAGGTTTGTGTTCAATTCAATAGCATTATTTGTCTTTCCAGAGTCCCAGTGTAGTGCTGTAGGATAATGTTCTATCATAAGGTTGGCTTGAAAGCAAGGTTGGGGATTCAAATTCACCTGCTGCTCCTTGGAAACCCTTAACCACAACAAATTCTTTCTATTCAGCCTATGGCAGAACGATTCTAGTGTTATTCATGTTGTTGTTATTGAATCCCATTGAGTCAGTTCCAACTCATAGTGACCCTATGTAGGGTTTCTGAGGAGCAGTTGGTGAGTTTGAGACGTCTATCTTGCAGTTCAAATCTCCTTTCCGGTGTAGTTCTTATCCTGCAGTACCACACCAGGACTCTAGTGATATTCGTAATCTTAATTAAAACCAAACTACAATCTCTCAAAGACTCCTTATATAAACTTATAAAACCTTGAAAATGTGTGAACAGAAACATTTAAGGTATATATATATATATATGAATATGGACAGGACAGTGTTTCTTTCTGCTGTGCATAGGATCGCTATGAGTCAGTACTGACTCGATGGCACCTAACAAAAAAAAAGCAAATCAGGAAACTGGAGTCCTGGTGTGGCGCTGTGGGTTAATGCGCCAGTCTGCAAAGCCGTTTGAACTTCGAGATGGGCGACGGTTCAAGCTCACCAGTTGCTCCTCAGAAATCCTACACAGGGTCACTATGGGTCGGGACCCACTCAATGGCACTTTACAACAACAACAACAACAACAATCAGGAAACTAAGGAGCCCTGGTGGCATAATAGAAAACGAATTGGGCTGCTAACTGAAAGGTCAGTAGTTGGATTCTACCGCCACATCTATGGGAGAAAGAGGAGGCTTTTTGCTCACGTCAAGATTTAAAACTTGGAACAGAAGTCCTATAAAAGGTTGCTTTGAGTCAGAACTGGCTCCATGGAACATTACCACTGCAAGCAATCAGGAAAATTGATAGGTATTTGTCTTATAACAAAATGAACGATTTGATTTATTTATTAATTTTTCTGAAAATAGAGTTGGTAAAAATACAATTCCTATGATTATAAACATAAACACACAATAAAAACCTACCTTTTAAATTACAAATCTCTCACCAGAACAGTAGAGTAAAAGCTTTTTACCTTTCTAACCTTGAAACAAAGGAGCTCTGGTAGCATAGTGGTTACGAATCGGGCTGCTAACCTCAGAGTCAACAGTTCGAAACTGCCAGCTGTTACGCGGGAGATAGATGAGGCGTTCTGCTCCCGTAAAGATTTACAGCCTCAGAAACCCTGTACAGGGTTACTATGAATCGGAACCAACTCCACAGCACATAACAACAACAACAATATTTGAAACAATTCAAATCTTCTAAACTCATAATCCATCTAATACCTTAGTATTAGTTTCATATAATCTCAACGATATTATCAACTATATTGCCTGAGTGGAGTTCCAATTTCAAACTTTATGTAACTGCAAAAGCCATGGCAGCAGTTCCATATCTATTTTCTCCATTTTACTAGAATTTAGTACCATGCCTGTACACAGTAGGTGCTCCCCAAAATGCAGAAATCTGTCACCTTTCTCCTAATTCTCAGCTCAACTTTAAACAATTTAACTCTTCCTCTAACCAAACTTCTTTGATCTCAGAAGTGTGAGGCACAAACAGACCATTAATGGTTAAGAGGAAGTCTGGGATTTGTTGGACTAATGAAAAGCAATAGAAACCACATTCACTGAAGTTAGCCAAAGGAGAATCATGGAAATTGTGTCCTGGGACCAATCTGTTCATTTCTTAAATTGTCGTTGTTATTGTAATTCCTGGGGAAGATATTTTAAATCTGAGCAAAAGCCTACACAATCATTTGACAATTGGAAAAACATGAATAGTAAAGATTGGAGTTTGGAGAATATATATACTACAAGAAATTTTAAACATTGAAAAATTTACTCTTTTCCTGTAGTTTTAGTATTTAAACACAGTTTTAATGTTTGGTAATTTTACTGACTTTGCTGTTATTAAATTATCCACCCCTTACTTCTTCTAGACCCTGGATATCAGACAGTGTTTAGGTCCCCACCTATTATCATAGTGGTGAAGGTCAGAAAGCAGCAAGGGGTAACAGCTGATTTATAGGAAAGTCTTAACTATTTCCTATGTACCATTATAATTAGCAAAATAATATCAGCTTTAACGTCATCATTTGTTCCTTGACCCAGTGACTACCTATTAACTAGAGGAAGGGCAAAGCCTATCAGTAGCTAAGCAACCAGCACATTTTCCTTCCACTTAGGGTGAGCACCGATTCAGCAGCAATTCTGGCACAATTGACATCCATCTGGCTGAGCAGTTTCCTTCCGTCACTGAAATAGGAACATCCTACAGTTACGTGCTTACCCATGATCTAGATGTCAAGGATTAGACTCTTAACAGGAAAATCTTATCCAACTAGACCAATGTTAAGAATAGAGCACAATTCCTGAATAACAAAATGTCTGTATAAAATATTTTCTATTTGAATGATCACTATGTGTTTCTTCCTCCATGATTAATATAGCTCATTAGTCTCTTATTTTCTACAAGCTGCCTCCTAATAAACTCCTTAGTCTCGCTGAGGAAAGTCGATTTTTAAAACAATAATAATACCAGTTCTCAAGTTGCCATTAAATCCATTTAGGCTCATGGTGTTTCTGAGTAGATCAGTTTTCTGTAGGATTTTCACAAATGACAACTTTCAGACACAGATCATAAAGCCTTTCTTCCAGGACTCCTCTGTGTGGGTTCAAAATGCTAAACTTTCATTTAGCAGTCAAATACCTAATATTTTGTATCACCAAAAGGTTTCATGATAGGCTGCTATTACATAGATTAAAAAAAAAAAAAATGACTTTCTATGCCAATCCATCTTTTGATTATCAGTAAGAAGGGGATGATCTTGTAAAATGAACTGTGAAAAAAGAAACAAATGCAATGACAGAAAGCTCAGAAAATCCCTTAAAAACTAAATACAGAAAGTCTTAAGAACAACTTATTGTTGTTGTGATTCATACCAACCTTGTA
>NW_006409033.1:489844-490537 GCF_000296735.1 Chrysochloris asiatica | reverse complement strand
ATTAGTTTTACATTCATTCTATTGTATATCGTCTCATTGCCATGGTTACAATCCCCTCCATGCATCATCAACCAACCAAAGGGTATACCCTGCAAGCATTCCCCCATAACCCCTGGGTCTTCAGCACACAGTACATCTCCCTCTCTGGATCTAAAGTCCCCAGCTGCTCCATCGCTCCACATCATTGTCTCTGCCTCCATCTCAGGCATCACTGTATCTCTGGGTAGGGTCCTGCTCTCCGCTCTTCTCCGTTGATGGTCCTAGGGACCTCCGCTTCTAGACTAGACAGTTAATCACTCATCTTCTTGCTATAAAATGTCTACCTTTACATTTCCAATACTCACAATCAGTCCTGATAACAATTATTCACTATTGTATCACAAGAGACCCATCTGCATTTCATCATTGGATACTACGCATTGGAGATTCTACCTTCCTCCAGGCCCTCCGGGTCAGGGTTCCCTCTTGAAAACTTGTAAGCCAGTCACTTCTTGCCTTTGTAGGCCCCCCAACCCCCATTTTGGATAGCCAATGTCCAAGTTGCCCATCCCTGTCTACTCTGTGTGTAGAAGGGGCGGGAATGATTCTTGCTGTAAGGATTTGTTCCCTCTTTTGTGCTACTGCTTCCATAGGTGTAGGTCAAGTTCATCAATTAGTATCAGAATACTTTTTTTTCCTCTTCTTTCTTCTTCT
>NW_006409033.1:487550-488708 GCF_000296735.1 Chrysochloris asiatica | reverse complement strand
TTGCCTGTAGTGAACAGGTTTCAGCAGAGCTTCTAGACTAAGACAGACTAGGAAGGAGACTCAGATTGCTTATGAATGGTTAGCCACTGGAAACCTTGTGAATAACAGTGGAGCATAGTCAGATGCTGCTGCTTTTAGATGCCATTGAGATGGTACCGATTCATAGCAGCCTTAAGCACAACAGAATGAAACCCTACCCAATCCTGTACCAATTTCACAGTCATTGCCATGCTTGAGCCCAATGCTGCTACCACAGTGTCTATCCATCTCTTCGGGTGTGTTCCTCTTTTTATGAAGCATGATGTCCTTCTCCAGGGACTGATCCCTCCTGATAATATGTCCATATGAGAGACAAAGTCTGGACATCCAGGCTTCTAAGGAGCATTCTCAGTGTACTTTTTCCAACACAGATGTGTTTGTTATTTGGCAGTACATGGTACTTGTAATAAACTCTTCCAATACCATAACCCAAATGTATCAATTCTTCTATGGTTTACTGCATCCACTGTTCAACTTTCACATGGGTGTGAGGTTATTGAAAATACCATGGTTTGGGTCAGGATCACCTTAGTCCTCAAACTGGTATCTTTGCTCTTCAATACTTTAAAGAGGTTTTGTACAGCAAATTTGCCTAATGCACGATGTCACTTGATTTCTTGACTGCTGCTTCCATGAATGTTGATAGTTGATCTGGGCAAAATTAAGTCTTTGGAAAACTCAAAATTTCTACATTTATCTTTATGTTATCTATTAGTCCAGGGGTGAGGATTTTGTTTTCTTTACATCAAGATACAACTCATACCAAAACTCTGGTTTTTGATCTTCATCAATATTTTAAGTACTCTTTGATTTTAGCAAGCAAGGTTGTATCTGCATATCACAAGTTGTTAATAAGCTTTCCTCTAATTCAGATGTCATGTTCTTTTTCCTATAACCCAAATTCTTGGATTATTTACTCATCATACAGATTGAATAAATATGATGAAAAAATACAACCCTGGCACACAACTTTCCTTATTTTGAACTAATCAGTGTCTCCTTGTTCAGTTCTAACAACTGCCTCTTGGTGATATGTACAGATTCCTCAAGAACACAATTAAGTGTCCTGGAATAGTAATTTGCTGCAATGTTGTCAATAGATTGTCACAATCTATACTA
>NW_006409033.1:484878-486590 GCF_000296735.1 Chrysochloris asiatica | reverse complement strand
TGATCTCTAAATTCAGGTGGGATATGTTAAAGGTCATACTTTAGGTCTTGTGGACTAGTTTGAATCTTCTTCAGTTTCAGTCTGAACCTGTATATGAGTAATAGAAGGTCTGTTCCAGTCTTCCCTTGGTCTGGCTTTAACTTTTCCACTGTTTCTTTCCAAAAATGTAGTCTATTTGATTTCTGTGTAATCTATCTGATGAGTTCATGTGTGTAATAATCTTTTATGTTGTTAAAATAAAGGTGTTTTCAGTGAAGATATCATAGGTCTTGAAAAATTCTTTGATGATTGCATGATAGAAATTCAGCATGGTTTCTATCACTAATGGCCTATTTTCTAACTACTGATCTTCTCTCTTTGTTTCCAACCTATGCATTCCCAATCGCCAGTAATTATCAATACATCTTAATTTCATGTTTGGCCAATTTCAGACTGAAGAAGTTGGTAGAATTCTTGAGTTTTATCATATCTGTCTCTAGTGGTTGGTGTATAAATTTGAATAATAGTTGTGTTAACTAATCTTCCTAGTAGGCTTATGGGTATTATCTTTTTTCAGATAGCATTGTACTTCAAGATAGAGTTTGAAATGTTCTTTATGATGATGAATGCAACACCATTCCTTCTCAATTTGTCATTCTGGGCATAGTAAACCATGTGATTATCATTTTTAAAATGGTCAATAATAGTACTTTCAGCTCACTAGTGCCTAGGGTGTCAATTTTTATATATCCTTTTTCATTTTTATTATAGCTACCAATTTTCCTAGATTCATACTTCTTACATTCCATATTCTGATTATGAATGGATGTTTTCAACTGTTTCCTTTCATTTTGGTTTGTGCCACATCAACAAATAAAGGCCACAAAAGTTTTACTCCATTCATATCACGACAATCAATTCTACTTTAAGGAGGCATTCCCCAGTCATATTTTGAGTGTCTTTCAACCTGAGTGGTTCCTCTTCTGCCACAATATCTGACAATGTTCTCTTGCTTTTCATCATGAGTCAATATTCAATACTCAGGTGATATCTGACAGTATTCTACTGCTATTCAAAATGGTCTCAGTGCAGAAATGTTTGGAAGCAATCTGTCTCTCCTTTTTACTAGTTTATCTTACTCTAGAAAGTCAGCTGGACCCTGTCCCCAATGGTTGACCCTTCTAGTATTTAAAATACCAGTGGCATAACTTGCAAAGTCACAGCCATACACAAGCCACCACAATATAACAAACTAACAGTTTTATGGTGGTTATAAAATAGAGTGTCGGAAAATGAGATCCTCAGGTTGGAAGTCACTCAAAATGTGACTGTGGATGAGTTGCCTCCTTAAAGTATGTTGTTGTTGTTATGTGCCATGAAGTCAGTTCTGACTCATAGCGACCCTGTACAGGGTTTCCGAGGCTATAAATATTTACGGGAGCAGAAAGCCTCATTTTTCTCCTGTGGAACAACTGGTAGTTTTGAACTTCTGACCGTGAGATTAGCAGCCCGATTCATAACCACTATGCTACCAGAGCTCCTTAAAGTATGTTGTTGTTGTCAGGTGCCATCGAGTCAGAACCGACTTATAGGACCCCAGGTATAGTTGATCTTAATGATTGGGATGAAGTAAAGCTTTCAGAATTTCCATTTGTTGATGGAGCACAACTAAAAATAAAATAAAATGGCTGCAAATATCCCTTAATAATCAATACATGAAATGTATGAAGTAC
>NW_006409033.1:481699-483448 GCF_000296735.1 Chrysochloris asiatica | reverse complement strand
TACTGGCTCTGGAAGAGATCCTTTGCTCTTTTCAGCCTGAGTAGGCCTAGTGTTCCTTGGTGTTTTCTTAGGGTCTTGGCATCAATCTTCCTTTGGATCTCAGAGCTTCAAATGCAGAAATCCCAGGTACAGGGTGCACTCCACTCCTGAATCTTCTTTCTTGGTTGTAGTGGATCCCTCTTTCTCTATTCATGTATTTTATGTCTCAAAAGATATTGACCTCACTATATCATCTAATCCTATAGATAGCATCCTGGTGTGATGCTGTTGGTAATGTGCCAGACTTCAAAGCCATTTGACCTGCAAGGTCGGTGGTTCAAGATCACCAGGTACTCTTCAGAAACCCTATATAGGGTTGCTATGGGTCAGAACTGACTGGTAGGTACTTCACAACAACAGCAACATAGATTGCATCTGGCCTCATTAGCATCATAGACATGAATATGTACAACACATAGGATAATTATATCAGATTAGAATTGCCAATGATCATATCAGATCAAATCATGGGGGTAATTGCATATTAGATTTCATCATGGAAGTGATAACTACATTGTAATTGCTAAACCACTGAGAATCTTGGCCAAATCAAGTTGACACAAAACCTTAACTATTACAGGGGATCTTCTGGGTCAGTTAAATTCAGGGCAGAGAAATTCACTCAAAGATAATTGTAATTGGATTTTAAGATTCCAAAGGGATAATCTTGAGATGGAGTCCCTGTGTGGAGCTGTAGGATAACCACTGGACATAAAATCAGTTTGAACTGCAAGGTTGGTGGTTAAAATCTACCAGCTGCTACTAGGAAACCATATGCAGGGCTACCATATACAGAACTGACTTGACAGCACTAAACAACAACAACAATCTTGATATATGTTCTCCAGTGACACAAGAGAATCTTGAAATGTTCTTTGTGATGATGAATGTTATTCTATTCTTCTTCAATCTATCATTTCTTGCAATGACATTCCATTAACACCTACTGTAGTTGTGGTGGTAATGTGCAACTGAATAGTTTCTGACTCACAGTGACCCTGCATAAGGTTTCCTAGGTTGTAAATCTTTATGGCAGCAGAAAGCCTCATCTTTCTCCCACGGAAGAGCTTGTAGTTTCAAATTGTTGACCTTGAGGTTAGCAGCCAGCCTTGTAACCACCACTTGAGCTCCTTTAAAGCTCACTAATGCCTAGGATATAGATCTATATGCATTTAATTTCATTTTTGATAACTCAAATGTTCCTGGACTCATACTTTATACATTTCCTTGTTACAACTATTAATGCATGTTTGCAACTATTTATATTGATTTTGTGTTATATCCCCATGAGCAAATGAAGGTCCCAAAAGTTTCCTCCCATCCTGTCTTTAAGGTATACTTCACCTTTAGAAGGCATCTCTTCCCAATATTTGTGATGAAGATCAAAGACCACAGCCTTCAGTATGGGTTGCACCTCAGTGAAGAGAGAACAAAGGTCCTCACCATTTGACCAATAGATGGAGAAAAGATTAAAGTTGTCTGACTTCATTTTGCTTGGATCCACCATCAACACTCATGTAAGCAGCACTCAAGAAATCAAAAAGATTGCTTGTAATAAGCAAATCTATGTCAAGAGACCTCTTTAAAGAACACCTTAGAAGAATTAATGCATTTGACTTATGGTTTTGGAGAAGAATATTAAAGGTACCATGGACCGCAAGAAGAACAAGTACATCTGTATTGGAGGATGTACAACCAGAATGCTCCTTA
>NW_006409033.1:475666-480354 GCF_000296735.1 Chrysochloris asiatica | reverse complement strand
CAAACTGAAAAAGCTGAAGAAAAAAATGCAAGCCTTGAGTTGCAAAATTGAAGCCTAGGATGTCCTAGTGTAGTGCTGTGGGTTAATGCACTGGACTTCAAAGTTGGCTTGAACTGCAAGATCGGTGGTTGAAGTTCACCAGCTGCTCCTGGAAACCCTATACAATGAGTCGACAACATTTAACAGCAACAGCAATGGATGAGATGCTGGAGAAATATGAAGTTTTCTACTTTCATAAAGGTTTACATCCTTGGAAACCCAATATAGGGTCACTATGAGTCAGATATTGAGCAATGCAAGAAACACCAAAAGAAGATGAAAGAATACTGAACCCAAAACAATTAGTCCAATTCAACCATTTCAAAAGGTACCATATGATAAAGAACCTATAGTATTGAAGAAAGAATTCTCAGCTGTACTTAAGGCATATTATCCAAAAAAAAAGCTCAAATAATTGAACATTTTGAACTATATGTGCAGTGCTGGAAGAACTCACTTGTCTATGTCTAGAAATTGAGAAGACAACTACTTAGTCAACTGACTGGAAGAGTGTGTGCCCATTTCAAAGAAAGGTGATCCAAAATAATGAAGAGATTATCAAATAATAACAGTATTTTCAAGGTAAATAAAATTTTCCTGAAGGTAATTCAAACATTTACATAAATACACAGATAAGAACTTGTCAGAAATTCAAGCCATTCAGAAGAGAATGGTAATGAGGGTTCTCATTGCTGATGTCAGATGGTTACTGTCTGAAAACAGAGAATACTAGAATGTTGTTTATTTGTGTTTTATTAACTTTAAAGGTATTCAGCTATGTGGATCATGGCAAACTATGTACAACATTGAGAAGGATGCGAATTCCAGAACATTTAATTATACTCATGCAGAACCTGTACATAGACCAACAGGCAGTTGTTCAAAAAGAACAGGTGGTGTTGAATGATTTAAGAGGAAACATGTGATTTTTCAGGAATGTATCCCTACACCATACATATTCAATCTTTATGCAGAGCAAATAATCCCAGAAACTGGACTATATGAAGAAGAACATGGCAAAAGGATTGAAGGATCATTAGTAATCTCTTGTATACAGAGGACCCAATCTTGCTTTCCATAAATGAGAACAACTTGAATCATTTCATTTATTTCCTTTGACCTTCCTCCATTATTTTAGAAGTACTTAGTGGTCTAATTTAGGAGTCCTGGTGTCGCGCTGTGGGTGAGTGCATTAGAATGCAAAACTGTTTGAGCTACAAGGTCGGCATTGCAAGCTCACCAGCTGCTCCTCAGAAACCCTATACAGTGTTGCTGTGGGTCGGAATCAACCCGACTCGATGACACTTCACAACAACAACTCGTCTAATTTGGTGTGGCATTGTAAGATAAGTACTGGATTGCTGACTTCAAGGTTGGCAATTCAAGTCCTCCAGTTGTTCCTCTGAAACCCTGTACGGAGTCAAAATTGACTTGACGGTACTTAACTGAACTAATTATAAAAGTGTGAGTAACTGGGAGAATGGCAGTCTAGCAGTACTAGCATTCTTAAACTATACAATGATCCTAAGAATTTCTTTTCATGTCTAATCACACCAGTGATACATTCTTGAATCTGTGACAACTGGGTAAAATCTTTGACTACTGAAATAGCAGCACAATCCATTTTTGTAAATAAATATGTTCCTTAAAATCCTTCCATAAGAGAGTAAGGAGGCTCAAACAATGCAAATCAAAAATAAATATGGAATGTGTTAATGGTACATGTACATGTTTTTCCTTTCCACATCCTTAGGGGGAAGAACAGTGAAATCAGATGGTGGGACTTTTAGTTAATTTACTGGTATAAACCAGACCTTAAGTTAATTTTCTGGCATAGTACTTCTTGCTTTGTGCCTCTAGCCAGTTTTTCTTTTTTTTTTTTTTCTGAAAAAAATGCACTGTTTATTTTTGCCACATATGTATATCCAAAGAGCATAAAGTTTCCTATTCAATTATCTGATATGTCTTACAAAATCCTTTGGGGTAGAAACTAAATCATAAAGGTTATCCCAACTCAGACCCTGAACTCTAACTCTATAATCGTTAGATTTGCACTATTTACTTAAGTTTTATTTTGGACAAGTAACTTTTAGGTTCTTCCTATAAAAATTATTGCAAGTAAAAAGGGGAAATAAGAGGTTATATGTAACATGTTTGCAATTATGTTGCTGTTTTTTCTTTCTCTCAAAGTTTTAGGGAGGATAAAAAGTCTCCTGCTGAAGCTAGACTACAGGATGATATTCAATTTGTGAGTCCATCTGATCTCAGTTTTGGAATAATGTCTCTATTCAATGTGAAATCAACTCAGTTCATAGCATTAGCCCACACTGGTCTTGATTCTAATTCTAAAGTCTCCTTCAGTTTATAATGTGGCCCTGGTGTGGCACTGTGGATTAAAGCTCTGGACTGCAAAGTTGATTTGAACCGCAAAGTCAGTGGTTCAAGATGCCCAGCCATTCTTTGGAAACCTTACACATGTTCCCTATGGGTCAGAACCAACTCAATGGCACTTAACAACAACAACAAAAGAGAAAGGAAAGTAAGGAGCAATGAATTACTGAAGCTAATAAATATCAGCTTCAGTTAATATATTTTATTAGTAATTATCATTGCCTCTAATTAACATGTTTTATCTTTTGTAGTTTCTTGCTGTGGCAAAATCACCTAGTTTACTCATTCACCTTCTTTCAGAAAAATATATGAAGCTTCCAGCAATTTGATACTGTTCTTGTTAGTTGCCATTGAATCAGTTCCGACTCATGACATACTGATGTGTGCAGAGTAGAAATAGGGTTTTCAACATTGTAACATTTCAGAAGCATATGGCCAGACCTACCGCCCAGATATCTCTGGGTGTATTTGAACTACCAGTTTTTCAATTAATAGTAGGGCACTTAACTGTTGCATCACCAGTGGACTGAAGCTTCTGATAAATCAAGGCAGCATTTTTTACCTCCTCCACCACAATATCAACAGTAGATCATGTGTTACAGTTAACTCAAGTCGGAGTTCTGCCCTACCACAATTACTAGCAAAAAGCAAAAACTATCAGAGATTCTGTGTAAGAAAGATGAGGCTTCTTGCTCCCAAAAGATTTATAGCCTCAGAAACCCTATGCAAGATCACTATGAGTGGGAACTGACTCCATGACACATACCCACCAAGCATAAACTCTGTCTTGCATCTATTTCTGTCTTCTTGCCTTGATATTCAGAGAACACTTTGCATGAAAAACTTGTTTCGAGGCAGATTCAACGTTATGGTAACAATAAGACATATACATCACCAAATAAAGTAACTTAATGAAAATTATAAATAGATAGCATAGCAATGGCAAACCATAGACATTCAGTAAAATATTTTTGAATGAATTAATGAATGGAAAGGAGTATAGAAACTAGTACAAACATCTTTTTTTTTTTTTACAGAATATCCTAATAATTCTTAAAAGATAAATTTAAGAACAAATAGAATCTACCTTCATTCAAGAATTAGTAGAAAATATTATGTTCTATAAAGCATAATATACCTATATTGCGATGTTTCCTATGTTAAGTAATTGTGAAGGACAAGTTGTAAATATAAGAAAATAGGATGAATAAAAATAACTATGACAAAAATATATTTTTTGAAATCTTAATATATTGGATTTGAGTTGAATTAAATTGCTATTATTATTAAGTTGGAAATTTGTGTAGTAAAATGCCAAACACTACAGCAAGAATAAAATATTCCTATTAGAGGTATAACATTTTACTCCAATTCCTTATAATTAACTTCCTAAAATGTTGTAATAGAATTTCCTAGATAAATGAGAGTCATGACACAATAAGTATTTGTGTACCAATGTTCATTGCAACACTATTCATAATAGAACAACATGTAGAAACCTAAATGTCCATCAAAGGAAGAAGGGATTAAAAACAAGCTATGTTACATACACATTATGAAATACTACATAACATTAAAGAATGATGATGAATCTTCAAAGCACTTCATAACATGGAAGAAACTGAAGGAAATTACACTGAGTGAAACAAGTCCATCACAAAGGACAAATATGGTATGAGAACACTATTTTTAAAAGTCAAGAAAAGACTTCCATACTAGTAGAAATTTTTTTTATGATTACCATAGGTGGGAGAGAAAAGGCAGGTAAATGACTGACTAGAGAATAGACACATAATCAGTTGGGTGAAGTGGGAGAAAATATGTAAAAGAGAGATCAGCAGAAATTATGAAAGCAAGGAAAGACACTGAGAGAAGTACAGGAGTTAAGACAACAGAGGGGAATACTATTATAAACACAATCCTGCAATCATAGTAATAACAGTAACTTACAAGTGCATGCATACATAGACATGCACGTTGAATAGGAGAAGGAGACTAGGACTATGACCATATATATACAAAACATACTTCGGATGGAGGATATTTCTATATATGTATTTACCTATGTGGCAAATATATCCAAGAATGTTTTTGTTGCTGTTAACTGCTATTGAGTCAATTCCAACTCATAGAAACCTGATAGGGTTTCTGAGGAGCAGCTGCTGAGTTTGAACCCCGACACTGTGGTTCAAACCAACCTAGCAGTCTAGTGCTTTATCCCACAGCACTACATGAGACTCCATAGTAGAGCATACAGG
>NW_006409033.1:471450-475198 GCF_000296735.1 Chrysochloris asiatica | reverse complement strand
GCTGTAAATAAATAATGGCTACCAGGTGGCCAATAACATTATGAAAATATACACTCCTTAAAATAACCCTTGTAGACCAAAAGGACAGCATTTGCCAAAAGACTAACTTCAGAAGGCAGGAAGGGTTAGCAAACAAGGTAGGCATGAAACTGGGAAATGCAGGGAGGATGTGGGAAAAGAGATGTTTTGTTTTGTGAATTACAGTCAATGACTTGAAACAAGATGTATATGAATTATTTAATAAAAAAAATGATTTGCTCTATAAATCTTTGCCCAATTAACAAAAAAAAAAAAAAAAGAAGTATATCAGTGTCCTGTTATAATGCAGTTTTTTATTTAGACTTTTTGCAATTGTTATTCGGTCTTTATTTTTCCCTTCCACTGAGAATGTGCACCTAATGCTACCAATGATAGCTTTTTTGTAGGAGTGGACTAAGTAATAATCAATATCATGATTTTCAATTCAAAGCTCTTCCCTAATGCGTTTCATCATAACTTTGTGAAAGTTCCACTTGGGTATCTGTTCTGTGTAAACTAGATGTGGTTTTTCAGTGCCAGAGATTACAAAGGTTAAATTCATGCACCCAGCTGTTTCCCATATGCTGGGTTTATAGAGGACAGTGTCCAGCTTCCTTCCCCTGCTGACCCTTCCCCTGTATTCTTATCTCTCTTTCCCCCTTTAAATGACAGGCCCTGGTTTGGTCTCCATGACCTAGGGCAAGGGCCCTGGAGCAGGTTTAGATAAGAGACAGGATGCACAATGGTTCCCTTTGGGGGGAAAAATTGGATTAAAAGGCACTGTCGCCTCCCATACACTAGGCAGAATACTAGATGTTCTCACATAACTATCTCATCCAACTCATGATTATCTTTTTAGCTAAATATGCCAATAAGAGAGAAATGTAACTATCGAATGATTAAGAAAATTGTATGATCAAATTACCAGGCAGAGTAATGTTAGTGAACAGCCAATAGGGAAGGAATATTGAAGTCAGGTTGTCTAGTGCAATAACTTATGTTCTTTCCATTACTCAATTCCATGTATCAGATATAGGTAGTAGGTAGGTATATAGATAGATTGATTGGTAGATAGATGAGAGAGATATAACAAATAGTTATATGTATGGTACACTGAATAATGGCTTCCTTAAAAATATCCAAGCCTTTATTTCTGAAACATGTGAGTAGCTTATGTTCCATGGCAAAAAAGAAGGGTTTTTGTAATTAAGATTAAAACAAAAACAACAAACAACTAAAACATTCTGTAGAGTTTATTCTGACTCATGCAACCCTGTAAGACAGAGTAGAACTGCCTTCCAGCCCTTTAACTGCTGTTCCAACAGACATCCTTACTAACATAATAAGTAAATTATCCTGCATTGTCCAGATGGAGCTTGAACCCTTAAATGCATTTTCTTTTTTCTGTGACTGGAGTCAGAGATGTGATGAAAGATGAAGGAAAAATCACACAGCTCTGAAGTGTGAGTAAATATGACATCAATGTGCCATTGGTGGCCCTGATATGTAGATGGCCTCAAGAAAAGACTAGAAACAGGCTTTAGGAAATAAGACTAGCCCAAGCTGACAGACATCAAGGAATCAGGAACTTCTGAACTATAACGATAAAGTACTAATTTTGGCCAACAACTCTAATGAACTTGAAAGCAGATTCTTCATCACTGCCATCAATAAGGAGCTCAGCTCTTCTGATACATTGATTTTAGTCCAGTGAAACTTATGTAGGACTTATGACTTACAGAAGATGATAAATTTGGGTTGTTTTAAACCACTAATTCTGCGGTAATGTGTTCATAGCAATGATAGAAAAGTAAAACAGATAGTTGTATTTACATATTTGCTCACAGACACATATACAAGCACACACAGGAATCTCAGCCTAAGAAAAATGATGTAGTATTATAGCAGGTAGCTAGCTTTTGAACTTCAAAGCTATAATGCTTAAATTCCAAACCAGAATCTTAAAATAAGCATCCCAAATTCACCATCTAAGTCTACACATGCTCCCAGTAACTTTTCATTAATAAAATCTACATTTTATTAAGTTTTGACTAGCTATTAAGGCTAGGTGTTCAGTATGCGAGTGCTCAAATGCCTACAATTTTTCCTCTCTTATTATTTCAGTTGGCTGTGGAAGTAATGCTCGATGGTTGGCTTTCATAATGACTATATTTTTAAAGAAGTTAATGGCTTAGTTCTACTCTGTAACACGTGGAGTGTCACTGGTCAGAATTGACTAAATGGAAACTGGTTTGAGGTACAGTGATTTTGTATAGTACCTCCATTTTTTTTTTTTTTTTTTTTTAGACTAGCAAAAACATATGCAATTGAATAGTTTGATGTTGACCTTAAAATTGAACAGACATAGCTTCATTATCCTTTAGTAGCATCAATGATAGTGCCATAATGTTACTACATCTCTGTACATTTTGACTTGTCCTCCTTTGAGTAATCATCTGCCCCTAATTCAGGTTAATATAGGAACATATCACATGACCAAGCAGGGTCATATTCATGAGGAGTGGATAGGTAAGGAATATAAGCGTAAGTCAACAAGTATTACAACTAATATTACATACATATATGATTTAATTACAGAAAAAGTGTTTAAACATGAGGAGCAGATAGGTAAGGAATGAATATAAGCATTAAGTCAACAAGTATTACTACTAGTATTACATACATATGTGATTTAATTACAGAAAAAGTGTTTAAACATGTTTCTGATATCGATGGATGGCTGGGCTGCTGTCAGTGGATGGTTATAAATAAATTTTCTCAATAATGTTTTTGCTGTTAGATGTCATCAAGTCAGTTCGAACTCACAGCGACTCTATGCACAACAGAACGAAGTACTTCTCTGTCCTGCACCATCATCACAATTGTTACATTTGAGTCCATTGCTGCTGTCATTATGTCATTCCATCTCATTGGGAGTCTTCCACTTTTTCTCTGATTCTCCACTTTACCAAGCATAATATTCTTCTTCAGGACTAGTCCCTCCTGATAGCAGGTCTGAAGTATGATAGACAAAGTCTCACAATCCAGGTTTCTAAGGAGCATTCTGTCTTCTTCCAACACAGATTTGTTTGTCTTTTGACAGTGTATGGTACTTTTAACATCCTTCTCCAATATCATGATTCAAATACAATGATTGTTCTATGGTCTTCCATATTCATTTCCAAATTTCACATAAAAATACCAAGACTTGGGTCAGACACACTTTCATCCTCAAACTGATCTTTGCTCTTGAACACTTTAAAGGGGTCTTGTTAACCATATTTGCCTAATGCAATACATTGTTTGATTCCTTGACTGCTTTTTCATTCTTGTTTATTGTGGATTCAAGCAAAGTGAAGTCTGTGACAATTTTGATCTTTTCTTCATTTATCATAATGTTATTTATTGGTCTAGTTGTGAGGATTTTTTTCTTCTTTACATTGAGAGACAATCCATCCTGAAGGCTGTGGTTTTGGATCTTCATCAGTAAGTATTTTAAGGTCCTCTTCACTTTCAGCAAGGAAGATTTTATCAACTGCATTTTCCAGGTTGTTAATGAGTCTCCTTACAGTCCTAATGCCATGTACTTCTTCATAAATCCAGATTTTTAGATTACTTGCTCAGCATAAATATTAATTCAGAATATGTATGGTAAAAGAAAACAACCCTCACATGAACCTTTCCTTATTTTAAACTGTTATCCTTTTGTTCTGTTAAAACAACTTCTTCT
>NW_006409033.1:470829-471350 GCF_000296735.1 Chrysochloris asiatica | reverse complement strand
ATATGGGATCTTCAGCATTATTTATATCACCAACGTCATATTTTCCAAATATTGAACCTTTGTTTTTTGTTTTCAACACTCTCGTTCCAATCACCGGTAATTATCAATACATCTTGATTGCATGCTTGATCAATTTCAGCCTGAAGAAGTTGGCAGAATTCTTCAATTTCATCTTCATTATTTTTAGTATTTAAGGAGCTCTGGTAGCGTGCGCTTACGAATCGGGCTGCGAACCACAAGGTCAGCAGTTCGAAACTACCAGCTGTTCCGCAGGAGAAAAATGAGGCAGTTCTGCTCCCATAAAGATTTACAGCCTCGGAAACCCTGTACAGGGTCTCTCTGAGTCAGAATCGACTCCACGGCACACAGCCACCAGACATCTTTAGTATTTAGTGCGTAAATTTGCATAAAAGTGGCATTATCTGGTCTTCAAAGAAATTTGGAAGACAACTATCTGGCCAACTGATTGGAAGAGATTCGCATTTGTGCCCATTCCAAAGAGAGATGACCCTATGAAATGC
>NW_006409033.1:469824-470729 GCF_000296735.1 Chrysochloris asiatica | reverse complement strand
ATATTTCAAAAGGCAGTTCCAGAAGACAAGTTCAAGTATCATAATGAAATGTAAAATGATCTGGAGTTAGAAAAACAATAGAAAAGAAAACATTCAACATTGCTCAAGCTGAAAGATGAAATCATTACATCCTTATTTCTTCCATTTATTTTATCTCTCTACACTCAAGAGCAAGTTTCTGAGTCTCTCTTTTTTTTTTCGTGCTTTTTATTTATTTATTTATTTTTATTGGAACTGAGTGAATCTTTACCAACAACACAGTTTTACTATCAAAAAACATACACTTTTTTCATTTCAATAATTGCAATCACTCCATGAAACAACAGTTATCTTGCTTCCTCCCCGTGATTCCAATTTGCATTACACTCACCTTGCTATGCTTTCCCAAATTTGTCCTTATTTTTCCTGTCCTTATAATGACCTTTTGCTTTCTTCCTGTATTATGTTCTTGATTGCATCCCACAAAACTTCTGGTCTTCAGTCTTTAGTGTCCATTGCATCAAACCTTTTATTGAGACAGTCTCTAAATTCAGGTGGAATACATTCAAGGTCATATTTTGACTAACCTGGACTTGGTTTAATAAGCTTCAGCCTAAAATTTGATGGTTCACAGTTTGATCCTGGCCTTATTTTGGCAGATGTTATGGTGCTTTTCCACCATCTATGCTCACAGATGTAGTCAATTGTATTTCTGTGCATATAGGTGGTGAGATCATGTGCCGAGTTGCCTTTTATGTTGCTTAAAAAATATATTTTCAATGAAGAAATCACTGGCCTTGCAAAATTATATATGGGATCTTCAGCATTATTTATATCACCAACGTCATATTTTCCAAATATTGAACCTTTGTTTTTTGTTTTCAACACTCTCGTTCCAATCACCAGTAATTATCAATACATCTTGA
>NW_006409033.1:441938-443808 GCF_000296735.1 Chrysochloris asiatica | reverse complement strand
AAACAAAATGATGTATTACAATGATCTAATCACCAACCAAACATGGAATGGCAAAAACAGGGAAACATTTTGTTCTGTAGTTTATGGGGTTGTGTGGTGGCTCCATACAATAAGCACTATGAACCACAAGGACCAAGTTTGTGCTTGCCAGCTACTCCATCCAGAAAAAGAGAAAGCTTTCTGTTCCCACTAAACTTCAAAACCTTGGAGTCCCTTCATAGAGTCACTGTTAGTCAGAACCGACTTGAAGGCACACAACATGAGTTGAAAGCAGATTAAGCAACAGCTAACAATAATAACAGTAACAATTCATTTCATCTAACTACAATAAAGCTGTACTAAATGTAAATACTGTGTTTTCATACTAAGGAGGGGATTAGAGGATATAATAAAATTCTTCTAAACCTTAGTCAGTGACATTGAGATAGTCTGGAGAATGTAAACACAATGATGTTTCTGAGACTGCAGATCTTTATGTGGGTATGTAGTTGTGTACACTCAGCATTACATCACAGACTAAGCCTGAAGCATTTGAGGTAAAATGAATTCATTGCGCCAATAAGACACTCATAGAACACTCACTTGATGTTTCCAGACAAGCTGAAAATCTATCCTGTGAATTGGCATCAGCCTCTTTAGCAAAGTAGTGCTAAAAAAGAGATCATATGTCCCTCAAAGGCTGTACTTTCACTAATTCCCCCAAAACTATATGGCAAAAGTATATTCATGTCTCTCCTTCCTAAACTACTCCAATGTAAAGTGTGCATTCTTAGAGGGACATGCACAATCTTCTGATGGAAAAAGGTATGTGTGTGTGTGTGTTTTCTTACTCCTTACATTTCTATAATTTTCTCATCATATAAGAGATTAGATATGATAAATTTGGACAGCCTAATACAGTAGTGGGGTCCCCTCTACAAAGCAACATTTTAAGATCAAAAGTCCTAAAACAGTATGAGACCTCTTCTGCCACCTACCAAATAAGTACAATTTCACTGATTATGTCATAAACCACAAAGAAGCATGGTAGTTGTAATTTGTTTTCAAGATTTGGCCCCAATATTAATGTGCTATTTAATATCTATTGTGACTCTAATATAATGGCCTTAATATTATGTGCTATTTAATAGAATCATCTGATCTCCAAGGAAAGATAAGAAGAAAAGAAGAGAATTGACTTTAATATATAAATGTTTACACGGCAATCATAAGAAAATTTGACCCTAAGTAATAATGTTATTTTCAATCACCTCATATGCATGTGATGGTAGTCAATGAATAAAGAAGACTGAAGAATAATTGATGCCTTTGAATTATGAAGCTGACAAGAATATTGAATATATCAAGGACTGCCAGAAGAATTAACAAATCTGTGTTAAAAGAAGTACACCAGAGTGGCGGGGCTTGATGGCAGCTAGGGTAGAGGTGCAGTGACGTTTGCCGTCAGCAATACCACAAAATAGCAGGCAAAGCAGATTCTGGGCAGAGTTCCAAAACTCGGAACCACATAGGTAGGAATATTTTAAAAGTTAGAAGGCTTATAGCTAGTGGAACTTGAAGCAGAAGTAAGAAATTGTGTACTTTTGAATCTGCCTGGCTTAGTGGCCCAGAACCAACAACTTGGGCAAGACTAAACAGTAAGACGAAGCGGGGGAGCAGACACACCATGGAAAAAAGTCCACGGGAACCTCAGAGCAAAGGTGGACAATACAGTTTGTTGGTTTTGCTTTGTTCTGGTTTTCTTTTTTGTTTTCTATTGATATCTTTTCACTGTTTGCACATCTCCATTCCGGTGACTAGAAGGGGTGCCTGAGCAAGTGGACACCCACTGACCTTTACCAATGGTGGGTTTTTCTGCCACGCATGAGCA
>NW_006409033.1:438445-440988 GCF_000296735.1 Chrysochloris asiatica | reverse complement strand
ATATGGACTTCTCTTCATATTAATAAAAATAACACACCAAAAACAAACCTACACCATTGAGTTATTTTCACTTCACAGTGATCAAATATAGGGTTTCTGAGACTATAAATCTTTACAGGAGCAGACAGTCTCATCTCTCTCCCTTGGAGAGACTAATGGGTTTGAACCACCAATCTGGAATTTACCAGTCCAATGTTTATCCTACAACATCTTTAAAAAAACATTTTTTTAAAATTTAATATATTTTGTATTTCCTTCCTCTGCTTTAGCCCTGTCAACCTCAACAAACAACACATGTTGTTGTTGTTGTCAAGTGTTGTTGAATCAGTCCCAACCCATAGCAACCTTGTATAGAGTTTACAAGGAATAGCTGTTGAACTTGAGCTGCTGGCCTTGTGGTTCAAGCCAACTTTGCAGTCCAGCTCATTAGCCTATATATATATGTCTATCTATATATATGAATCCTGGTGTGGTACTGTGGGCTAATGAGTCAGACATCAAAGTCATTTGAACTGCAAGGTCAGTGTTTCAAGCTCACCAGCTGCTCTTTGGAAACCCTATATAGGGTCACTATGGGTTGGAATCGACTCTATGGCACCTAAGACCAACAACACCAACACCAACACCACCAACACCATCAACAACAACAATATATATATATATATAATCACACCTATAATATCATAAATTCTATAATATCATAAATTCTTATCATTATTTGTTTATGTAAGCAACAACTGCATAAAACTGTAACAGTTGATGATATTTTATGCCAACTCATCTACTACATTGCAGATGCTGCATTATTATCAAATGAAAAAAAAAGTATGAATGAGTAAATGAAAATAAATACATTTGGGGAATTCTTTTTAACACAACTACTACTAACTTTCAAATAGAGAAACAGAGATAATAAAAAATCTGTATCCATCTTTTAATAGTAAATTAAACAGAATAATCTGACTGAAACATAGTTTAACTTAAATATATTCATTAATAATTATTCAGTGGAATTCAGATCTTTATGTACATTCTTTTTGAGTGACAACGTATTCATAGATATGGCTTCCCTATAAAGTAAAAAAATCTTGATTATGCCTTCATCGTAATTAAAATCCCATTTGTGTTGTTATATTATGTAATGATTTTCAAGTCTTAAGAATCACCATGCTCTTTCCAAAAGGGAAAATACTACTAAAAATTCAATACTGGGACTTTGGCTCAGGTTGTTCATAATTGGTCCCTAATGTGAGGTTCCAAGTGCAAAAATCTTGAAGAAAATTCTCCCAAGGATGCTTGAAGGCACTGCAGAAATAGAAGAAGGACAGGGGGAAAAGTAAGGGTTAGTTTTAAGGCAAATGTACAGTCTTAGACTGTTTCTGCAGAGTAACTCTACATGTGAACCAATTTTACCCATCAACATCGATTCTTGATGACATAAAGTTCATGCCAACCAAAAAGATCAAATTCTTTGTTTTCAAGTTGATTTCTACTTAGAGTGACAATATGAGTTACAGAATAAAACTGTGCCATAAGATTACGTTGGCTATAATCTTTGCAGAAAGTATTCACCAGGACTTTCTCCATGAAACTGCTAAGTGTGTTCAACCTTCCAGTCTTTAAGTTAGCAGATAATCACAAACCATTTGAGTTACCCAAGGTCATGTCAGGAAGAAGTAAATTCTCAGACACTGTGCCTGTGGAAAAAGAAAATGCCCTAGTAGCCTGAAGTATTTCCTCTGTGGAAAGTTGCAAGTGGAAGCCAGAAGAACCAAAACACCTGGAAGAACCCATGGGCACACATTACCAGTAATACAGTCTGAAAGGATCTATATGGAACACTAACATTATGTGCCACAAATAATAAGTTATAATTATTATTGTGGTTAAATAAATAAAAAATACGGTCCTCAGGAGAACACAATGTAGATGTTAAAATGATGATGCTAAAGTACTTGTATAATATGAAAATACCTTCATAATATATTCAGATATCAAATCAGGCTACAAAATATTTTGTGCAATGCAGTTACATTAAGTTTTAATATAACCACATTGCCAAAAAAAAAAATACTATCAATATTGGAACTAATTACAATTTTTAAAATTTCTCTTTTCTTATTAAAATTTTTCTTTTATTTATTTTTAACATTTCTAACATAAAATGCATATTTGTGCTTCATAATTTATTAAACTTGATATTTAAAATAAAACAATATTTCTCATGGTTTATACATAGATGAAATAGACATAATGTCCACTTGAGATGAAATTCCAAAATGCACACAGATACAGCAGAGTAGAAAATCTAGGCCTGTTTTCTTCTACAAAGTTCTACAAAGTTCAGCCACAAAATAAATTTCCAATGCATTTTTAACAAACACATAGGCATATACAGTAAAGGTCATTGGCCTCATCAGATAATTAAGAGATATTATGCTGCATATGGTGTCCTGGTGTGACTCTATAGCATAAGTACTGGACTGTTAACCACAAGGTGGGTGGTTCAAATCCACCAATCACACTTTGAAAACTCTATTTAG
>NW_006409033.1:426166-429031 GCF_000296735.1 Chrysochloris asiatica | reverse complement strand
TTCATACTTCATACATTCCATGTTCTGATTTCCAATGGATTTTTACAGCTGTTTCTCTTCATTTTGAGTTGTGCCCCATCAGCAAATGAAGGCTCTGTGGGCTTTTGTCCCATGAGCTTCACTCCATTCACGTCCTCTGAACTACATATTCTCCTTAGTAGCCAAAATATTAGACTTCGTCTTTCATACTTTGGACATAATATCAGGAGGGATCAGGCCCTGGAGAAGGATATCGTATTTGGTTAAATGGAGGGTAAGAAAAAAGAGAAAGACCCCTAACTAGATGGTTTGGCACAGTGTCAACAGCAATGGGCTCAAATGTAGACTGTGAGATTGGCAAAGGAACCAGAAGTGTTTCATTCTTTTGTACATAAGGTCACTATGAGTTGGTACTGATTCAATGGCACCTAATTGCAACAACAACAAAGATTTACTGCCTCATTGAGTAGGAATATACAAGATCTCTATGAGCAGGAATTGACTCAATGGCAATAAGTATATGTTCAAATCTGAAAAAAAAAAAAAATTCTCTCATTGCTTTAAGGTAAACACTGGACTGAAAACCACAAGGTTGGTGATTCCAATATAACAGCCACTCCTTTGAAACTCTATACAGGTTTACTATAAGTAGAAACTGATGTGACACTTGATAACAATGGCAACATTTGTCTTTGTCATATGCATTATTTTATGTATCTGCTATCCATTGCCATATTATTGCTTAGTAATAAATGACTTAAAACAATAACAACACAGTTTCTTGTTTTTGGTTTTGCTGAGTAATTTTACTGATCTGGACCAAGATTTTGTGTCCTATTGATATATTTCTTCAGTTTACAAAATGGCTTATTAAAAGTGAATTCATTTTTTAAAACTGGACATGCCTTCTCTAGCTTATAATATGCATCACAATCATCTTAAAACCAAGAGGCATTATTTAGTTAAGCTATCTGTCTTTGACATGAGGAAGTGAAATTTATGATCTTGCTTTCTGAAAATAAGAGTGGTAGGGGATGATAGCTCCAGGTTAGTCTCTTTCCTCTTTACTGATGGTTTCTCCCAAATGTATTATTATTCATAATACAACCTGTTACACACAAAAATACAGAAGTGTGCATCAGATAAATACATCAATTAATATTTATCTATTAGCATCAGTTCATATTCTCCTTCCCTCCTTGATGAAATAAGATGTCTATTAATTCTGTTCAGTTGCACTTTAATGCAAGAAGCTAAGTACTTCGTTTGTCCTTGGAGTCTGATCATCCCTTTCCAAGATATTGTTTAATGTCTTTGTTATTATTATTATTTTTTTTTTACTTAGTGTTTTGATTCTGACTATATGAGACACAATTCAATTTGGATACATAAAATGGAAAAAAAAAAAAAAAGCTTAAACTTTTTGTAACCCATTCAATCAGCCACAGAAAAGAAAGGTATTTGTCAATCCTTCTTGGCAGTTAACAGGTATTCACTCACTTTCCACTCTGAAGTACATCTTGCCAGGGGAGCACTGTGACCTGACACAATCAATCCTTTTGATAAATGTCTCAGCCCCCATCCTGTGAAAGAATTCTGAGTACAGCAGTTTCTTTATCTCTCCCACAACTGCTTTGGCAAAACTTTTTCTCCTGATGTTTTGCCTCCCTTTGCTCTCCCCTACTCCTAGTTCCATCTTTTTCTAATTATTTTCAACTAGAATGACTCAAAATCCACATACACTCAAAATGAAATTTTTGTGGTCGGGGTTGAGGAATTCAGAAGTAAATGTGCATTTATTCTAATGTCATGTAAGGGTAACCAAAGGTTGAGAAGATGTTGTTGAAATAAAAATACATGATAACAGAAAATGGTAAGAAGACATTTAAGTTTGATTGGTACCTCTAAACATGTTTGTGAATTAATAATAATTAATATTAATATATTGTGAATTATAAGTATTATATTTATAACGGTTTATCTATCTGAATTGTTAACCAGAAGGCTGGTAGTTCAAACCCATCAGCTGGTCCCCAGAAACCCTATAAAGGATTGCTATGAATTGGAACTGATTCAATGGCACACAACAAAGCATCTATCCAGAACACTTAATTGTTCTTATGTGGAACATTTATGTGGAACCTGTTCAGACTAAGAGGCAGTCTTTCCAACAGAACAAGGGGTTACTACTTGTCTTATGATCATTAAAGGTGAGTATCAAGGTTGGATCCTTTCACCATAGATATTCAATCTGTATGCTGAACAAATATTCCAACAGGTTGCACTATATGAAGAAAAACATAACATCATTAGCAGTCTGTTAAATACTGATGACACTCCCTTTCTTGTTGAAAGGGAAGAGGACTTGAAGCACTTACTGATGAGGATAAAGGACTATAGCCTTCAGTATGGATTATATCTCAACCTAAAGACAACAAACATCCTCATAACTGGAGCAGAAAGCCACATCATGATAAAGAAACTTTTGAAGTTATCAAAGATCTCATTGTACTTGGATCCCCAATTAATTCCCATTGAAGCAATAGTCAAGACATAAAATGATATATTATGCTGCAAAAACAAAACAAAACAAAAACCTCTTTAAATTGCTATGACAGTGATACCACCTTGAGGAAGAAAATATGCTTGACTCAAGCCATGGTACTTCAATCACCTCACATATATACAAAAGCTAGACAAAAAATAAGGGATATTAAAGAAGAACTATATTTTTGTATTATACCATTAGTGGAGAATATTGACTATATCATGAACTGCCAGGAGAATAAACAAATCTATCTTGGAAGAAGTATAGCCATAATGCTCTTTAGAAGTAAGAATGTGTCACATACTTCAGACATATTATCAGGAGGTACTTTTCTTGAA
>NW_006409033.1:417515-426066 GCF_000296735.1 Chrysochloris asiatica | reverse complement strand
AATGTTGTTTATTGGTCCAGTGGTGAGGAATTTTGTATAGTGCTGCATATAAAGAGGAAATTTCTTCAATGAGATGGATTGGCACAGTCGCTTCAACAACGGGCCAAACAACAATGTGTATGTTGACACAGGGTAGGGCAGTGTTTGGCTCTGCTGTACATAGTGTCATTATCAGTCAGAACTGACTCAATGTCACCTAACAACACCAAACAGTATACTGCACATGAATACCTTTCTCTGTATAGAAGAGTCTAGATTCCAGGATGGAGTTTATCAAATCCCTGGCTGGACAATGGAACCATTGGACAACGGTTTATCAAAACCCTGGCTGGACAATGGAAGTATTCAATAATTTGGAGTAAAACTCTTGTTCTGTAGAGAGATATGTGTTCATAGTGTACAATCAAACAGTACTTAAGAGAAAAGTTCATATGGAAAACCAGTCTCACAAATTGGACCATCACAATGTGGATATGCAGTCATTCTGAAGAATTTGGATATTATCTAAGAACACCAGGTCTTTAGGAGTTAGACTTTGAGTGACTCTACCATATAACTTGGACAAATGATTCTATGTTTTCCAAGTTGAATTGACATGGATGTTAGGCCTCTTTCCATTACTGATAATAGAAAATATAACTCAACCCACCTGTAAGAAGACTGAGACATCATTTTTCAGAACACCTGGAACCAGGAGTGAATCAAGGTCTTCAATCTATGTCTTGACTCTGCCTTGGGTACTTTCTCTTTTTGTTATATTGTTCTGCAAACTGTGACATATTACCTACATAGTGCTACAGAAATATACTCTATTTTTTTTTAGTACCCATTATCATAAAGGATATTTTCCCCCAATAGTTCTCTAAAGTCCAAGATTGTGTCTCATTGCATTGTTTGGGGTCCCAGTTTCATCTGCAGCAATCATTATGACCAAAGGGATACACACTTATATTGTGGCAGAATCATATTGAAAATCCTATACTGATAATCAGAATTAACTCAGTGGCATTTAACAACAACATCGAGCCCATAAATAATCTTTAGTAATGTTACTTGTAAATTTTAACTCCCATATATGTTAAAATGTAGCATAAATTTTTGTTGTTGTTGTTGTTAAGTGCCATTGAGTCTGTTCTGATCCATAGCAACCCTGTATAGAGTTTCTGAGGAGTGGCTGGTGAGCTTGAACTACAGACCTTGCAGTTCAAACAGCTTTGCAATTTGGTGCATTAACTACAGCGCCACATCAAGATTCTAGAATATAATAGTAATAGTGACACAAACAACTGGGAAACTTAAAATTATGTAAGTAGTGTATGCAGGCAAAACCTGATGATTGTACTTGATGCATGTAAGCTGGACTTATGAAAAAAAAATTTCCTTATAAATAACTGCAGAAACATTTTAATAAAATACAATGCTTTCTGCTTAAACACTGAACAACACATTTAAAGATATTAATTTTTGTGTCACCCAGTCTGACAATATCATTCGATGTGGTCCCCACACCTTGCACCCACCTAGTGATACTACTGTTGTTGTTGTTGTTAAGTACCGTGGAGTCGGCTCCGACTCATAGTGACCCTCCACAGGGTTTCCATGGATATAAATCTTTATGGGAGCAGAACACCTCATCTTTCTCCCGCGGAACCGCTGGTAGTTTCGAACTGCTGACCTTGAGTTTGGCAGCCCAATTTGTAACCACTATGCTACTAGAGCTCCTAGTGACACTATTAGTGATAGCTATTTTGAGTTATGGTATTGGAGAAGGATTTTAAAAGTACCATGGACTGTTAGAAGAACAGACACATCTGTGATGGAAGAAGCCAGAATGCTCCTTAGAAGCCAAGATGGTCAGACTTTGTCTTTCATACTTCAGACATGTTATCAGGAGATTCCAGTCCCTAGAGAGTTCCAGTCCCTAGAGAGGGGCATCATGCTTGCTAGAGTGGAAGGACAGCAAAAAAAAAAAAAAAGGATACTCTCAATGAGATGGATTGCCACAGTGGCAGCAAAAATGACCTCAAATGAGCAACAACTGTAAGGATGGTGAAGGATTTAGGCGGTGTTTCATTTTGTTGTATCATCACGAGTTGGAACCAGCCCAACTCGATAGCACTGAACAACAAAAACAATTTTGAGATCAGGTAGGCAAATATGTCTTTATTGGTTGTTGGGAATTGTTTTCAGTTTCCTGGACTATGAATCATCTAGGATATACTTTTGGAAAAACATGTAAATCAGTCAAAGATATTTTTTATCAAGCTGCTCTCAATCTCAAGTTCAGACTGTAATTTAACAACTACTGCATCTGTATTCCTGAATAGTGTCTGCAAAGTATAGGAAACCAAAAACAAATTCATTTTTTTCAAAAAAAAATTTGGACTTTTATCAATGCTTTTTAAAAATTAAAGTTGCTTTTAATACTCTGATTACTTCTCCACTCTGTAATTTATTTTCATGGATACATATTATGCATGAATGCATTATGTTAGAGGTTTAGTGGTAGATTTTGACATAAATTATTCTCTTTGAGTCATAATAATTGAAAATATGTATTTTATTTATATGTGAATTCTACTTTTGACAATATACTTATTATATAACAAGGAACAGGTCATACTTGATACCTTCCCTAATTGGACTCCTGGTGTGGCACTGTAGATTAGCAGGGAACTGCAAACCATGAGGTCCACAGTTCAAACCTACCAGCTTTTCTTTGGAAATACTATACAGGGTCACTATGAGTTAAAACAGACTGGATGGCACTTAACAGCAATTAGAACCAGATGGAGTTGACATAAAGGGAAAAGAAGATGAAAATTTGCTTTTAGAAAGATTGCATGCAAGTAACCATGAAACTCTGTAATTGTTCTTCACTGTCATCTAACCAGTTATTTCTTTAGTGGATTTATTGTCAACCTTGTCCCTTTCACATTATACCTCAGAAAGTAGAATGTAGGCATATGGAAATAAAATTTAAGGGGCCTTGGTGCCATAATGTTTAAGTGCTCATCTGTAAACTAAAAGTTTAGTGATTCAAATCCACCCAATGCTTCATAGGAAAAAAGTGAGTCAGTCTGTTTCCTTAAAGATTACAGCCTTGGAAATCCTAGGGTCAGTTTACAGACAAGCATTTTTGCATTGAAAAGAAACTCCTAGCTGTCAAATCATTTCGCATTCATAATGTCCCAGTAGAGTAGAATTGATCCACAGGCTTTTCAAGAATGTAAATCTTTATGGAAACATGCTCTCATCTTTCTCCTGTGTAGTGGCTGATGTATTCGAACCACTGACCTTTCTGTTAGCAGACAGGTATAAAATTAAATTTCTTGGAAGCCATTGAAAACACTTATTTTTATTTTACTATTTTTTTATTCATGGTTTGAAATGTCAACAAAGTGTTTTTATCTAAAATATTTTATGTGAAATCAAAATATACTTTCGGTAACATGTTTGGACAGATTAACTTCTGGACAAGGCATTTGTTTCTAAACTCAGAAGGCTTGATGAACTATCTCTGCAGAATGCTGGAATTAGCAAAGAAATGTAAGTGTTTTTGTTTTTTTTTAATGTAAGTTTTGAAATAAAAAATTATTGAATATTTAGTGAGTTGATTGAAAATATAGAAATAAACGGATTCATATTTTTCTCCTTGGAATATTCTATTGATTTAAACATAATAGGGAGTGTGTAGAAGCAAAGAAAGAAGTGAAAAAAGAATAAGCTTGGCAGTTTTCTCAAAATACTGCAAGGGAAAATATCACAGAAACAGAAAGAGGGAGTTTCAGGAACACAAAAATAAGCACAGGAAAGAGGCCAAGGATGATTTATACAGAGCGGAATGCTAATTTCAACTTCTCTCCCTGCAACTTAACTCTCACTTACATCTTCCCAAATGCATGAAATGACCCTGCATTTACTTCAATTTGCAAGTAAATAAACTTTCTTTATTATTCAACTGCATTTGCACTAGTTGAAGTTAAAAGACACCAGGCTTCTAACACATCATCCTATTTTGTTGTTGTTAAGTATTGTGGAATCACTTCTGAATCATAGCAAGCAACCCTGTTTAGCATTTTCTGAGGAATTGCTGGTAGTTTGAACTTCCATGATTTCAGTTAGCATTTCAGTGCGAATCCTACATAGCCGCACCAGGACGCCATCATCCTATCTATCTCAGTAAAATAACATTAAAAATCTCTCTTCACAGATCTATCTTTCAGATACGTGTCTCCTTTACATGCAAATTCTCCATGTTACTTTGCCAGGGAACAATTCTGCCCTGAGCTGAGTCAGAACATCTGGATCCTGATCTCATGGCCCTTGGAAGATAAGCAGAAAATAAAGTTGTTCTGAATTCCCAATATATTCCCTTATAAGCATTTTATAAAAGAATAATAGTCTCATTGGGAAAAGGAAAAAATGGTTGAAATGATCACAATCAACTGTGAACTAGGACTGTAATTAGGAGCCATCTGAGAAAGGGTAGCAAGATTGCAAATATTCCGGGGCCCTAACATTAATGCTTAAACTTCTAGAGTAACAGGAAGAATCAGCCCAGAAAGACTGAAATTTTTGGCACTCAGGAAAATATTTCTCCTGGCAAATTTGAAAACTTTAGACAAATCATTGAAATGTCTATTTGGAAAATACAAAATCCTAGATTCTAATATCTTAGCAGACCATTTTACATGCAAAAAATAAAAGAAAACATCTGCTTAATAAGAATGTTTGCAATGTATCTTCAAATTTACAAAAAAATAGATACAGAAAGCTGTTGAGAAGAAAAATATCGAATTAGCATGGGAACAAGATAATTTAACGTTGTGGTTACGAATCCGGCTGCAAGCCACAAGGTCAGCAGTTCGAAACTACCAGCTGTTCCGCGGGAGAGAGATGAGGCTTTGTGCTCCGGTAAAGATTTACAGCCTCGGAAACCCTATTCAGGGTGGCTATGAGTCGGAACCGACTCCACGGCACATAACAACAACAACAAATGTCATCTAAGGAGTACTGGTTGTACAGAGGTTAAGCACTGAACTGCTAACCGATAGGTCGGTAGTTCAGCTCTGCAGGAGAAATATGTGGCAGTCTGCTTCTGTAAAGACTACAGACTTAGAAAATGTATGAGGCAATTCTACTGTGTCCTATAGGATGGCTATGAGTTAGAAATGACCATGGCGATAGGTTAAGCCTATTTCAGAGGCTCAAACCTAGCCTTGGTAGTGTAATGGGTTACATGTTGGGCTGCTAACTACAAGGTCAGCAGTTAGAATCCACCAGCCATTCCACAGGATAAAGATTTACAACCTCAGTAACACTATTCAGAGTCTCCATCAGTTGGAAAGGAGCTCTGGTAGTGTGGTTACGAATTGGGCTGTGAACCTCAGGGTCAGCAGTTTGAAACTACCAGCTGTTCCGTAGGAGAAAAATGAGGCTTTCTGTTCCAGTAAAGATTTACAGCCTCAGAAACCCTGTACAGGGTCGCCATGAGTCAGAACCGACTCCATGGCACATAACAACAACAACAACAACAACATCAGTTGGAAGACTACAACACACACCACCACTATCACCAGCATCAGCAGGTTTAAACCAGATACAAATTCAACACTGTTCTCTTCTTTTGGAATGTAAAGTCAATGATATTTTGGGAGAAAAGTTGTCTGATGCAAAAATTCTAAAGATGTGTGCTAATCTTAGTTCCTCCTCATTAACATTTCTACATTTCAAATATTCTATTTAGACAACGTTATAAAACAGAAGTAACATATATGTAGGGAAATTTTAAGGAGGATGAGCAATGGAAATCATTTTATATATATAGTTGTGAAGATAACTATATATGAAGATCTTTTCCTTAGATTGTCAACATCATCCACTAATATTTTTTCCCCAGAATTTAAACTTGATAACAAGTTGCTAGAGCAGTCACAAACAAGCTCATCTTCTCCTATATCCAGATTTCTCAACTGCTAACATTTTCCTACTCTCTTCCATTACTGAAGGAGCTCTGGAAGCATACTGGATTACAACCTGGGCTGTTAATCACCAGGTCAGTAGTTTGAATTTACCAGTCACTCCATGGGAAAAAGATGAGGCTTTATGCTCCTGTACAGTTTTATAGACTCAGAAACCCTATAAATGATCAATATGAATTGGAAATAACTTATTGGCACACAATCACCAACTACCACCGTCCATTACTCAGTGTCTCTCTCTCCATCTCCCTGTCTTGCTCATCCTCTTTTTTAAACACACAGGTATGCACAAACCCAGAGGCACTCATTGTGGAGGCTTAAAAATTCAGTCACACCATCTTTGATAATTTCCTTAAATAAATGTCAGATTTTTAAATTTGAGTGACATTTTGACTGCTTTGAAGAACAGGTGTTGGTGGTATCTTTCCTGAAGTTGATCCTTAGCACTTGATGGTCCATGCACAACTGAATTCCATGTTGCCTGGTCTTGCACCATCTCTATAACCAGTTGGGGATAAGATCACACTGTGACCCATAGGGGTTTAAGTGGTTGATTTCTGGAAGTAGATTGTCAGAACTTTCCATTTTATTTTAGTCTGTATATTCTGATGAAATCTGTGCAACCTTGCATATTACAGGACTCCATTGACAGACAGATAGTGGTTGTGCATGAGGTGGATTGGCAAACAATTAAATGGGTCTCCCATGTGGAAAGAGAGAATTTTGCCACATGAATGCATGAAGTATGGTGGAATTGACGATATGTGACATATAAAGCTAAGTCATAACAGGCTTTGCAAATTATAATGGCTTTGTGAAATATAAATCTGACAGTCTGAACTTGAACAACATATTCAAGAATTCCTTTTTTTTTTTTGCATCTATTTTGGATTGTCCATAAAGGAGATTGTAGGGAAATTTTAAGGGGGACGAGCAATGAAAATAATTTTTGTGGTCCAAAATAATGAAAAAACATCTCAATAATCAGAACAGTCCAAATATAAATTAAACTGACTTTAAATAAGATGAGCTCAAGTAGATTCTGACTCATAGTTACCTTAAAAGACTTTATAGAACTGGCCCATAGGATTTCTAAGGCTGTAATCTTTATAGAAGCAGCTACCACATCTTTCTCCCACAGAGCACATGGTGGTTCAAAACTGTTGACCTAGGGCTAGCAGTCGAATGTTTAACCTCTATGCTACCAGAGCTTGTTTAAGGTATTTAAAGTAACTAGAAAATAATAGAAATGTGCAACATTCATTATGATTAATATTTTAAATATATTACAGGAGAGTTCACACAATAGAGTTATAAATAATATGACAATTATATCAGGATATATGCATATAGTTAATATCTCATATTTTACATATGTACATAATTGAAATGCATTTTATGTGTTAAGAAGCTCTGGTAGTACTGTAGGGTAAGAACTGGAGTGATAACCACAAAGTTAGCAGTTCAAATACATGAGTTGTTCGATGGAATAAAGATAAAGCTTTCTGCTCCCATAAAGATCAAGAGGAAGAAGCCCAAGGTGCACTGAAGTCACTGGGAAAGAAAAAAGCTCCAGAAATTGATAGAATACAAAATTGAAATATTTCAACAAAATGATGAAGCACTGGAGGCACTCACTCATCTATGACAAGTAATCTGGAAGGTAATTACCTGGTCAACTGGCTGGAAGAGATCCATATTTACGCCCAATACAAAGAGAGATGACCCAACAGGATGTGGACATCATTGGACAATATCATTAATAGCTCATGCATGTAAAGTTTTCCAAAAGATAATTAACTTGAAAATGTACATTAACAGAGAACTGTCAGAGGTTCAAGCTGGATTCAGATGAGGACATAGAATGAGGGACAACATAGCTGATATCAGATGGATCTTGACTGAAAGCAGAGAATACAAAAAAGATGTTTACCTGTAATTTATTGACTATGCAAAAGCTTTTGATTGTGTGGATCATGACAAGCTATGGACATCATTGTGGAGAATGAAGTAATCCAGAAAACTAAACTGTGCTTTACATAGACGAAGAGGCAATTATGGAAGAGAACAAGGAAACACAGAATAGTTTAAAATTAGGAAATGTGTGTGCCATGATTGTATTCATTCACTATGCTTATTTAAACTGTATGCTGAGCACATAATCTGAGAAGCTATATTATATGAAGAGAAACATGTCATCAGGATTGGAGGAAGATTCATTAAAAACCTGTGATATGCATATGATGCAACCTTGTTGAAAGTAAAGAGAACTTAAATATTACTGATGAAAATCAAAGACTACAGCCTTTGGTATGTGTTTCACCTCAATGTAAAGAAAACATTGAATGTAAAGACTCACCATTGAACCAATAAACAACATCCATATAAATGTAGAAACATTTGAAGTTGACCAAGACTTCATTTTGCTCAAATCAACCAACAACACTCATGAAAGCAGCAGTAAAGAAATTAAATGATATATTTTATTAGGGAAGTGTGCTGCACAATACCTCTTTAAAGTTTTGATGAACAAAGACGTTAGTTTGAAGACTAAGGTGCACCTGAAC
>NW_006409033.1:413215-417415 GCF_000296735.1 Chrysochloris asiatica | reverse complement strand
AAATCTATCTTGGAAGAAGTATAGCCATAATGCTCTTTAGAAGTAAGAATGTGTCACATACTTCAGACATATTATCAGGAGGTACTTTTCTTGAAGAAGGGCTTTATGCTGATAAAGTAGAGGGTAAGGGAAAAAGAGAAAGATTTTCAATGACATAAATTGACATGCTGACAGCAGATGCACTCAAGCATAATAACAATTGTGATGAGGGCTCAAGACTGGAAAGTATTTAGTTATATTGTTATTTAGTGTTAGCTCACTGGTGGAATTCTCACTTTCCATTTGAGATACCTGTGTTTTATTCCTGGTCAATGTAGCTCATGTGTAGCCACCACTCCTGTTTGCCAGTGATGACTTGCATGTTGTTATGATGCTGGCAAAGTTTCAGCAGAGCTTTTAAACTAAGATGACCAGTTAGAAATACCTGGTGATTTACTGTGAATAAAACTCTAAAAATCTCAAAGCTCAATCTATAACCAATCAAAAGGATGATGCAGGACAGGGCAGTATTTATAGAAGTTGTGGCACTGTAGTGGGCTAAGCATTGGGCTGCTAATAAAAAGATCCTGCAGTGCATCAGCTGCTACAAGGCAAAATAATGAGGTTTTCCACTTTTATAAAGATTTGTTGTTGTTTTTAAGTGCTGTTAAGTCAGTTCTCACTCAGCGAACATGTAGAGGGTTTCCAAAGAGCAGTTGGTGGGTTTGAACTGCCAACTTTGTGATTTGCTATCCATTGCTGATCCTACAGTAACCACCAGGAATACTATAAAGATTTATAGCCTCAGAAATCCTAGGGAGCAATTCTAATCTAAGGAGCTCTGGTAGCGTAGTGGCTACGAATTGGGCTGTGAACCGCAAGGTCAGAAGTTCGAAACTACCAGCTGTTCTGCAGGAGAAAGATGAGGCTTTCTGCTTCTGTAAAGATTTACAGCCTCAGAAACCCTGTACAGGGTCGCTATGAGTCAGAACCGACTCCACGGCACATGACAACAACAACAACAACAATTCTAATCTGCTCTAAGGGGTCACTATGAGTTGGATTTGACTTGATGGAAGTGGGTAGATAAGGTAGGTGAGTCAGTGGCACCTGAGTTCTTCTCAAGTCCCTGGATGATGCTTACCTGCTAACTGAAAAGTTCAAGTTCCCTAGGAGATGCTGTAGAAGAAAGGGCTGTCTATCTACTTCCAAAACAAGCAGCCATTGAATATTCTAAGAAGCACAGTTACACTCTGATATTGTGTAACTGCTATAAGTTTGAATAGACTAGCTTATAATTACTTGTTGTCTATATACCCTTTTCAAGTATGCTTCTTACTTATCAAAACATACTTGAGTCCAACACCTCAGAACACTTGCCTAGTTTCACAGTGATCGTTCTCCAAGATTTTCCTCTGTTTTGAACTCTTCTGAAGTTCCCTAAGTATAGAACCCACACTTATTCCTGTCTGACTTCTCCCATAAAAACTTTATTTTATGTGTGTCTTTTATTTATTTATGTTTTTTAAGGTAAAAGTGGAAAGTAAACATTGGTAGTATCATTAACTCTGAAATCTCTTCACTGAAAGCTGTTTTCTTTTTATCAGGTGTGTTTAGTATGTATGTCTGTCTCACAGTTATTATTTGAAAATAATAGGATTGATGGTGGGATTTTCAGGTAATAGAGCATACCCATAAAGGTATTTTATGAGAACTCAATGATCTTTAAGATTCTTCAAATAGTCATATGACATTATGTCATTTTTGGCTCTCCATGTATATGTTTAGGGATAAGTTTGGAGTGATAAAATAGAAAATATATATGTATTTGTCTATAAGCTTCTGAGTAGTCTGTGTCTATAAGTTGTCATTTTCTATCATTTGGCTATACAGTATAAACTTGGATATAGGCATTAACCTCCACATCAACTTTTAACAAAGCTAAGCTTCCCAATAGTGTGAATACCATTGCTATTTGTGTTGGAAAAGTTCCAAGCAGGGTGTGTGTGTGTTTGTGTAGGCCAACCACATGTGGGCGGGATAAGAAAAACAAAACTTCACCATCGCCTACCTTGAGAAAAAGGTGAATCAAGAGAGATAATGTGTAGTATAAATAAAAACTGACTTCAGATGGAAATTTTGTGGATATTGTAAAAACATAAAAACAATCCATCTGTCAACAGTGAGTTTCCTATGATAGTGAACAACTCATAACCTCACATCTTAAAATGATGTCTTCCTCTTACTTCATAGCACGACTCAATTTGTGACATGTATACAAGAGTGGTATTAATTGTACGTGTCTTTGACAATTTTATAGCATGGACAAGCTTTAAAGGATTAATGCCACCAGACTTCCAAATATGTTGTGACCAGTTCTCCAGACATTTCTGGTTAATAACTAGAATGCTAATAAGAGTGAACTGAATACAATGCCTTTGTTTGTCTCAATTATGTACCTTTATTTTTGTATTTAAAACATAGGCAGATCCAAAACTCTGTAGGAATCAATGTGGAACAGTAGGAAATGGGGAGACTATGGGAACATGGAAGAAGTCTGGAATTTTGTCTCTGGTACTTACAGCTATGAGAACTAAGGCAAACTACTTACACTAGATCTGAATTTTGTTAACTCACTATAAAATTAGATAAAATAATTATTGTAAATGTAAGGCCTAATTTAGTCCTGTATTTACTGTGTCCCTAATATAGGACAGATATTTAATATTCATTGTTTGTTGTTGCTAGTTGTCATGCAGTCATCTCAGACTCATATTGATTCCATGTGAATTGAGTAAAACTATTCTATAGCATTTTTAAGGCTGTGGCCTTTTGAAAGCAGATTGCCAGGTTTATCTTCTGTAGGTATTTTGGCTGGGCTCACACCTCCAGCCTTTCTGCTAGCAATAGAACATTTAACTGTTTGTATCAGCCAGGCACTTATTATTGTAAATATTAATTATTTTATGAGAAAAATTAATCATTTATTAATTCTATAAAAACCTACAGCAGAGCATTTTGTAATATAATAATGTGTTTAAGAGTTCAGTCTGTTGTGTGTCATCTGTGAACTCTAAAACAGTTATAGCAATACAATGTCTATTTTAGTAGAAAGTCATCATCATTATTCTATATGAGTTATTCGGTCTTTTTTAGTGTTCATCAATAATTGAACAGTAATTTCCTAAAGTCAATTGGCCCTCAATTGTAGGATTTCTAGTTTGGTGTACACAGATGGGTAGCACAAAACTTTTGTACTTGACTACTGATTTTGTATTTGACTCTATGGGTCGGAATCTACTCGACAGCACTCAACAACAACAACTAATCCTGATGTGGTGCTGTGAGATAAAGCACTGGACCACAGGTCAGTTTGACCACAAGGTCAGCAGTTCAAACGCACCACCATTCCTTGGAAACCCTACATAGGGTAGCTATGAGTCAGAACCAACTAGATGGCTGTTACCAACAGGAACAACTAGTCCTGGTATGACTCTGTAGGATAAACACAGGACTGCTATACAAGATCTCTTTAAATTGTTCAAGAGCACAGAAGTTAGTTTGAGAACTAAGGTGTGCCTGACTGAAGCTATGATATTTTCAATAGCCTCATAAGCATGTGAAATTTGAACAGTGAATAAGGACATAGAATTGTTGTATTTCAGCAGTGGCGTTGGAGAAGAACATTAAAATACCATAGACTACTAGAAGAATAAACAAATCTGTGATGGAAGAAGTATAGTCAGAATGCTCCTTAGAGGTCAGGATGGCCAGACTTCGTCTCTCATACTTTGGATGTATCACTAGAAAGGATCAGTCCCTGGAGAAGGGAGTAACAGCAACAACAATGGTTGGTGATTGAAACCCATCAATTGCTCTTCAGAAAACATATACAGAGTCACTATAAGTCAGAATCACTTGACCCCACAACAGCAGCAATAACTATCCTAAAGGTTGGGGCTACTTGGTACGCCAATCACTTGACTACAGCAGATTTTGTCTAGATGTTCAATGTATTCAGATAACTCAACATTTTCTTAGTTCATTTATTGTCTTACTAAGATTTTTCCATATCCTTTCTGAAAATCTGCCTACTATTTTTTTTTAATGTTTTATTGTGAATTATATGATAGTTTACATGAGAGAACTTTAGTTTTACATTCATTCCATCGTGTATCGTTTCATTGCCATGGTTCCAATCCCCACCATGCATCATCAACC
>NW_006409033.1:404052-405750 GCF_000296735.1 Chrysochloris asiatica | reverse complement strand
TCTTTTTGATAGTCTTCCTCTTTTTTGTTGACCCTTCACTTTACCAAGAATGATCATCCCTCCTCATGATATGTGTGAGAAAAAGCACTGCCTCCAGAAACTGGGACCTCCTTATGATATGTGTGAGAGATGAAGTATTGTTATCCTGGGATATAAGGCGTATTCTGGCTGACCTTCTTCCAACACAGATTGGTTTGTTCTTCTGACAGTCCATGGTACTTTTAATAGTCTTCTCAAATATCATAACTCAAATGCATTGGTTCTTCTACAGTCTTCCTTATACATTGCCCACCTCTCACATGCATATGCGATTACTGAAAATAACATAGCTTGGGTAAAGTACACCTTAATCCTTAAACTGACATCTTTGCTCTTGAACTGTTTTACAGCAGACTTACCCAATGCATTATATCATTTGGTTTCTGGATTGTTGTTTTCATGAGTGTTGATAATAGATCTGATCAAAATGAAATCTTGAGCAACTTCAAGTGTTTCAAGTCAAGGATTGATTTTTTTCATCACTTCCTTCAGCTTGAGAAATGCTGAGCATGGCATTTTTTTGCTTTATAATTCTAGGTCATTGCAGATTCCATTATAATTTTTTACTTTGTCTTCTCAAACTGCCCTTTGAAGTTTGCCCTTTTGCTTCTTCATTTCTTCCATTTGCTTTGCATCTCTATCCCAAAGAGTTGGTTTCAGAGTCTCTTCTGACATTCATTTTGGTCTTCTTTTCCTTTTTGACCTTCTTACTGACCTTTTGCTTTCTTTCTGTATGGTATTCTTGATGTCATCCCACAATTTTTTCTGCTCTTCGGTCATTATTTTCTAATGCATCAAATCTGTTCATTAGATGAGCTCTAAATTCTCTTGATATGTTCAAAGTAATATTTTGGGCCTTGAACATATTACTAGAATTGTTTTAATTTTCTTCAGCTTCATCCTCAACTTGCATATGTATAATTAATAGCTTATCCCACATTCTTCTCCTGGTGTAGTTTTGGTTTATTGCATTGAGCTTTTCCCCCTTTCTTTCCACAGATGTACTGGATTTGATTTCTGTATATTACATCTGGTGAGGTCCATGTGTATAGTTATTATTTATGTTGTTTAAAAGGGATATTTGTGATGAATAAATCATCGATCTTACAAAATTCTGTCATGAGATTGCTAGTATAATTTCTATCGCCAAGGCCATATTATCCAAATATTGATCCTTCCTCTTTGTTTCCAACCTTTGCATTCAAAGCACCAGTAATTATCAGTGCATCTTGATTGCACATTTGGTCAATTTTAATTTGAAGACGTTGGTAGAATTCTTCAATTTTATCATCACTGCGTTTAGTCGTTGGTGCATAAATTTGAATAATTGTGTTATATACTGGTCTTCCTTGTAGGAGTATGGATATTGCCTTATCACAGACAGCATTATACTTCAAGAAATATTGGGAAATGTTCTTTCTGATGATGAATACATTGCCGTCCCACTTCTGGTTTTCATTCCTGGAACAGTAAACCATATATTTGTCAGATTCAAAATGGCTAATACCAGTCCATTTCGGCTCATTAATGCCTTGTTGTTGTTAGGTGTCATTGAGTCGGCACCTACTCATAGTGACCCTATTCACAACAGAATGAAACACTGACCGGTCTTGGGCTGACCTCACAATTGTTGTCACACTTGAGCCCATTGATACTGAC
>NW_006409033.1:397001-403567 GCF_000296735.1 Chrysochloris asiatica | reverse complement strand
TTCAATCTTTTCTCCATTGATAAGAATGTTGTTTATTGGTCCAGTGGTGAGGATTTTTGTTTTCTTGACATTGAAATGTAATCCATAGCGAAGGCTGTGCTCTTTGATCTTCATCAGTAAAGTTGAATCTTCATCAGTAAAGATACACTAATCCCTAGGGTATCAATATTTCTGCACTCTATTTTACCTTTGACAGCCTTCAGTTTTCCCAGAGGCATAATTCAGGCATTCTGTGTTTGGATAATTTGGATGTTTTCAGCTTTGTCTTCTCATTTTGAGTTTTACTCTAGCAGCAAATGATGATCCTGAAAGTTTTACTCCATCCACATTATCATTGCCAACACTAATTTCAGGGGTCAACTCTTCCCCAGTCATTTTTTTGAGTGCCTTCCAGCACTATATCTGACAGTAATCTAGTACTATTTACAATATTTCAATATTCAATATTCTGTTGCTATCTGACAGTGTCCCGATGTTATTCATAAGGGTTTCAGTGGCTAAACATTCAGAAGTAATTCAGCTTTCTTTCTTCCTTTTCTGTATTGGTCCTGAAGCTCAGCTGAAACCCGTCCACTATCAGTGACTCTTGATATTTTAAATATTGGTGGCATAGCTTCCAACTTTAAAGCAACACAAAAACCATTACAGTACAGCAAATTGACAGATAGTGACATCTCACAATAATTATTCACTAATTGTTATAATGTTATATTGTCATTATGTTCATGACATAACTTTTATGTTTGCCAATTATTTCTTGGTCTATAGCATTGCCATTATTTGCTTCCCTAATATGAACTCTTGGTTTTTCAGTCTACATGCTTGAGAGACTAATCCACACTTTTAAGGTTTATCTAACTTCTATTAATTATACAAATGTGTACTTACTAAAATTTTAGTTTATATATGCCATCTGTTCCAAGATTTTTACTCAAATATGCCATTAATATTGCAAAGGTAATATATATATACACATATACTAACCTAGTACCCCTTGGAATCCTGGTGTGGTGTTGTGGGTTAATGTGCCAGACTGCAAAGCCATTTGAACTGCAAAGTCGTCAGTTCAAGCTCACCAGCTGCTTCTTGGAAACCCTATCTATATAGGGTCACTTTGGGTTGCAACCAACTTGATGGCACTTAACAACAACAAGTACCCCTTAGAAATTATTCCATTGGCTCTCTTTCTTTCTTTTTCCTCTCTCCCTAATCTGGCTATCTTCAGTTTAATCCTTCTTTTCACCCCAAAAGGCATCAAGTATATGATTTTCTTAAGTTTGTCTTTTCAATTTTTCTATGAATACTCTTCTTGTTCAGATACACAAAATCTTATGTAATTGCTACTTAACAAAACTTTGTTGCTATTGTTAGGTGCCATTGAGTTGGTACTGACTCATAGTGATTATATGCTTAACAGAACAAAATACTACCTAGTCCTGGGCCAACCTTACAATCTTTGCTATGCCTGAGGCCATAGCTTCTGCCACTGTGCCAATCCAGCTCTTTAGGGGTCTTCTTCTTTTTCTCCAAACCTCCACTTTATTAAACATGATATCCTTCTTCAGTCACTGGTATTTCCTGATAATATGTTTGAAGTATGAGAGACAAAGTCTGGCCAAACTGGTTTCTAAGGGGAGCTCTGAATATACTTCCCACACAAATCTGTCTGTTATTTTGACAGTCCACGGTACTTTCATATTGTCCTCAATACCATAACTCAAATGCATTAATTCTTTTAAGGTTTTCCTTATTCATTGTCAATTTTGGCATGCATATCAGGTGATTGAAAGTACCATGACTTGGGTCAGGTGCATCTTATCCTCAATTTTAGCATCTTTGTTGTTGTTGTTGTTGTTAAGTGCCGTCGAGTCGGTTCCGACCCATAGCGACCCTGTACAGGGTTTCCGAGGCTGTAAATCTTTACGGGAGTAGAAAGCCTCATCTTTCTCCCGCGGAGCGGCTGGTAGTTTCGAACCGCTGACCTTAAGGTTCGCAGCCCGATTCGTAACCACTACGCTACCAGAGCTCTTTAGCCTACTTTTAACTTGTTGTTGTTGGTAGTTGCCCTTAATTCAATTCCAATTCACCTGATTTTATGTATGAGGGGCTTTTTAAAGGTCATGCAAAAATGGAATTAGAAGTTATTGGAATTTTCTCAAGGAGTTCTTGAAGGCCCCTCGTAAAACAGAATCATACACATTTCACAGTTATGGGCTATTTTTATGATTGTTGGCATGTTTGAGTCCATTATTGTGATATTGTGTCAGTCCATCTCAATGAGGAGTTTTCTTATTTTTACTGACTCTCTACTTTAGCAAATATGATATAGTTGCCTAGAAATTGGTCTTTACAGATTGTTTGCCCAAGGTAAGCAAATTGAAGTTTTACCATTGTTACTCCAAGAAGCATCCTGTTTCTGCTTCTCTGATTTGTTCATTCTTCTGGCAATCCATGGTATAATCAATATTTTTGGTTTTTACACCAATACTACAATCCAAACACATCAATTGTTCTCCTATCTTCCCTTTCCTTGCCCAGCTTTCACATGTACATTATTGCTGTTTTTAAGTGCCATTGAGTTGGTTCAGACTCATATTGATCCTATGTAGGGTTTTCGAGGCTTTGATTCTACATGGGAGCAGAAAGCCTCACTTTTCTTCTATGAAGAGGCTAGAGGGCATGAACAGGGGGACCTGTGTTTCTCAGTCCAGTCTTGTTATATGGAGTTACTCTAGTGCTCCACTGACATGCATATGAGGCAATTGTAAAGTCCTGACTTAAGTCAAGTGTAGCTACGTTATCAAAGTGACATCTTTGCTTTTTAAAGTCTTGTATCATTAGGAGCCTTGATGGCATTAGGTTGTTGTTAGGTGCCATCCCATCAATTCCAACTCATAGTGACCTTATGTACAACAGAATGAAACACTGCTTGGTTCTGTTCCCTCCCCAAAATCGTTGTTATTCTTGAGCGCATCTGCTGCTACCGTGTCAATGCATCTCATTGAGAGTCTTCTTCTTTTTTATCTTACCCTCCAGTTTTTCCAAATATGATCTCCTTCTCCAGGGACTGGTTCCTCCTGATAACAGTATGATAGGGAAGTTTTGCCATTCTAACTTCTAAGAAGCATTCTGACTCATCTTACAAGACAGATTAGTTTGTTTGTTTTTTCCAGGCAGTCCATGAATACTTTTAATATTCTTCTCCAACACCATAATTCAAGTGCATCAATTCTTCTCTAGCCTTTCTTATTCATTAACGAACTTTCACAAGCCCCACTTCTACATGGATGCTGTTGCTATTTTGTGCCATCAAGTTAGTTCTGTCTCAGTATAGGGTTTCAGAAAGCAGCTCATGGACTTGAACTGTTGAACTTGTGGTTACCAGTTCAGTGCTTATCCTACAGGACCACAAACTGTCCATTATCATGGTACCATTCATAGTGGTTTTTGATCTATGTAGTAAATCCATTTTTTGCTATCAATCCTTGTCTTTATGTTTTCCAAATGCTCAAAATAACTTTCCTAAGATACCTCTGACTCTCTGAATTCTATTCTTGAAAGTCATCTGTCAGCAAGCTTCCCTGGATTGCTGTTATCCCTTGATACAGGGTGTTATGAGTTGGAACAATCTCCACAGCACTTAACAACAACAATTGCAATGTATGAGGAAAACACAGAGAAAAAAGATAATAGGAGAGAGAGAGAGAGAGAGAGAGAGAGAGAGAGAAACATTGGTAAAACATTACTTTAAGTATGATTTGGGTCTTAAAAGATAAGATCTCTCCCATACTACAATCTGTGATGATTGGGGCCTGTGTAAAGCAGAAACTCTTCAGAGAAGGAAAACTCAAATATGTTCTATTAATAGATAGTTATAGAAAAGTTGTGACTGCACCCTGTCAAAAATGAAAAAAAAAAAAAGTTTGAGAACCAACAAAGCAAGGCAGTTGGATTGAGTTTTGGCTCTGACAGGTTTAGCAGTATTATATACAAGGTATTGAAGACCCAGGAATTATTATGTTTTAAATTTCCAAATATCAATTTTTTAGGTGTTTTTTCCCTAATGCAAACTTTCTTGTTCTTCTTATAGTGTTGTTGTTGTTAAGTGCCATAGAGTCGGTTCTGACCCATAGCGACCCTGCACAGGGTTTCCGAGGCTATAAATCTTTATGGGAGCAAAAAGCCTCCTCTTTCTCCCACTTAGCAGCTAGTAGTTTCAAACTGCTGACCTTTTGATTTGCAGCCTGATTTGTAACCACTACGCTACCAGAGCGCCTTGCTCTTCTTATATAAGAGTAAGTAAAAAAGTATTGCTACTAAGGTTCCATTTCAAAGGTGGGTAAGTAAAAAATATTGCTACTCAAAAAGCATTGCTACTAGTTTTTCAGTTCATGGAGGATATGTCAAGAAACATTAGCTTCACATTTTAATATTTTAATTTATTAAATGTGTCTATGAATTTTGTGGAGTCCTGGGGTGGTGCTGCAGGTTAATATGCTGGACTGCAATGTCAGTTTGAACTGCAAGGTTGACAGTTCAAGCTCACCAGCACTTCCCAGAAACCCTAAACCGGGTCACTATGAATCAGAACCAACTCTACTGCACTTAAAAACAACATGATTTTGTACTAATATTTTTTTACTTACCCTCATATTCTTGCATTTCCATACTTGTTTTAAAGATACAATACTAACTCTCCTCACTTCAATTAGATTTGCATTTTCTGAATACATAATACACGTTCATCTTCATCTTTCGTCCTTATATCCTTCATCAGCTTCTAAAATTGGAAGCATCTATAATTATAAACTTAGTTTGTGATTTTGATGGTAAGGATTGGTATTTTTAAAAAAAAAAAAAATTCCTCTCTTTGGCTAAATATCAAAGCTAGAATTTAATCTAAATTATGTTGTTGTTGTTAAGTGACGTCCAGTAGGTTCCCACTCATAGCAACCTGTATAGGGTTTCCAAGGAGCGGCTGGTGAATTTGAACCACTGACCTTGTAGTTCTAACAGACCTTATGGTTCAATGCTTTATCCCACAGTGCCACACTAAATTATAGGCTGTCTAAAAACCTCTGCATGTCTGTTTGTTGCTGTCTCCAAGTAAGGTCTCTCTTGTATTTGTTTTTTCTCTCAACATGAAGTGAAAAAACCAAGAAGCAAACAAAAAAAATCAGTTGTCATAGAGTTGATTCTGCCTCGTAGTTAACCCATATGTCAGAGAAGATTTATGCTCCATAGAATTTTCAGAGGTTGGATTTTCAGTAGTAGATCACCAGGCCTTTCTTCTGAGTTGTCTTAAGGTAGCTTTGAAATATTAACTTTAAAATTAGTAGCAAAGTGCTTAATCATTTACATCATGGGGCACACAAAGAATGAATATGTGAACCAGCTGAAAGAAACAAAATCTCTAAAGCTACTGCATGTAGTGCTGTGAGTGAGTGCTACTTAGGTGCTCTAAATGCTCATGTGGGATCCTACTTACTTTCTTAATTGGGTATGTGTATAGATAGTAGAGTGAAGTGTTGAGAGAAGGGTTACAGAAGACAGCTGGCCTGGATTTGAATCCCAACTCTGGCTTTTAGCAGCTGTATTTGTATAAAATGCTTAGCTTCGCTAATCTACTGCTTCCTCAACCGACAATTGTTATTTCTATGTGCTATCGAGTTGGTTCTGACTCATAGTGACCCTGTATAGGGTTTCCAAGGAGTGACTGGTGAGCTTGAACCTCCAATCTTGTGGTTCAAATCGACCTTGCGGTCTAGCACATAAATCCACAGCACCACACGAAGACTCCATAAGTGACACTGAGAAGGGGCTAATAATACCTTCATCATGGCTAATATTGCTGTTACTTTTCATCCTGTCAGTGTTGAATTGGTGTCCGCATATACAGCAAAATAAAGCGCTATCCTCTCCCATATCATCTTTATGATTGCAATATGTATCAGTCCAGTGCTGCCTTTCGACCTAAAAGAGTCATCTTCCAGTATGTGAGAAAATATTCTCTTCTGGTTCATAGGGTTGCAAAAGGCCAGAGGTAGAGTTAGTCCTTTCTTATCTTCGTGAGGTTCTTTCTCATTTTTTGTTGATCCTCAACTTTACAAAGACACTCCTGAAGGTGTGTCTGAAGTACGATAGATGAAGTCTCACTCTCCTCACTTCTAAGGAGTATTCTAACTGGACTTCTTCAAGATTTATTTGTTCTTAGAAGTCCATGGTAATTTCAATTTTCTTCATGAACATCATAATTCAAATGCACCTATTCTCTAGTCTTCCTTATTTGTTGTCCAGTTTTTACATTGTTGTTGTTGTTGTCAGGTGCCATCGAGTCGGAACCGACTCATAGCGACCCCATGCAGAGCAAAGCGAAACAATGTCTGATCCTGGGCCAACCTCACTACCGCCGCCACACTTGAGTCCATCAATGATGCCACCTGGCTGATCCATCTCGTTGGGGGTCTTCCTCTTTCTCTCTGACCCTCCACCCTACCCAGCATGACATCCTTTTCCAATGATTGTTTCCTCCGGACAATATGTCCAAAGTAGGAGAGACGAAGCTT
>NW_006409033.1:394442-395781 GCF_000296735.1 Chrysochloris asiatica | reverse complement strand
CTCTCTGAGTATCATTGGCTCTTGTTCATATGGTATCTCTTAAAATGGTTGAAAGTGCCATGGGCTATTAAAGAACCAATAGATCCGTTTTTGAAGAAGTGCAGCCAGAGTACTCCTTAGAGGCCAAGATGGCCAAACTTTTTACATACTCATGAGATTATTAAAAATATCATGGCTTGTTGCTGTTGTTGTTGTTAAGTGCCATTGGGTCAGTACCAACCCATAGTGACCTTATGCACAACAGAACGAAACACTGCCCGATCCTGGGCCAACCTCACTACTGTTGCCACACTTGAGTCCATTGATGTGGCAACTTGGCCAATCCATCTCATTGGGGGTCTTCCTCTTTTTCTATGATCCTCCTCCTTACCAAACCTGATATCCTTCTCCAGCGACTGGTCCCTCCTGACAATATGTCTGAAGTATAAGAGACGAAGTTTGGCCATCTTGGCCTCTAAGGAGCACTCTGGCTGCATTTCTTCCAAAACGGATCTATTGGTTCTTTAACAGCCCATGGCACTTTCAATATTCTTCTCCAAAACCATATCCCAAAGACATCAATTCTTCTACAGTCTTCCTTAATCACTGCCCAGCTTTCGCATGCATATGAGGTTATTGAAAATACCATGGACTGCGTCAGGCGCACCTTAGTCCTCAAGCTGACATCTTTGCTCTTCAACACTTTAAAAAGGTCTTGTGCATTTGATTTGCCTAATACAATACAACATTTGATTTCTTAACTGCTGCTTCCATGAGAGTTGATAGTTGATCCAAGAATGAAGTCCTTGATAACTTCAATCTTTTCTCCCTTGATAAGAATGTTGTTTATTGGTCCAGTGGTGAGGATTTTTGTTTTGTTTACATTGAGATGTAATCTATAGTAAATGCTGTGCTCTTTGATCTTCTTCAGGAAATATTTCAAGTCCTCTTCACTTTCAGTAAGCAAGGTTGTATCATCTGCATATCACAGTTTGTTAATGAGTCTTCTTCAAATTCTAAGGCCAAGTTTTTCTTCATATAACCCTGCATCTCAGATTATTTGCTCAGTACACAGGTTGAATAAGTATGGTGAAAGAATACAACCTTGTTGCACACCTTTCTTTATTTTAAAACATTCAGTGTTCTCATGTTCTGTTAGAACAACTGCCTCTTGGTCCAGGTGCAGATTCCTCATGAGCACAATTAACTGTTCTGGAATGCTCATACTTCACAATGTTGTCCATAGCTTGTCATGACCCACACAATCAAAAGTCTTTGCAGAGTCAATACAGCACAGGTAAACATCTCTCTGATATTCTCTGCTTTCAGCCAAGATCAATCGGACATCTGCAATGATATC
>NW_006409033.1:386987-393088 GCF_000296735.1 Chrysochloris asiatica | reverse complement strand
TAAACCATGTGGTTGTCAGACTCAAAATGGCCAATACCAGCCTATTTCAGCTCGCTAACACCTAAGATACAGATGTTTATGCATTCCATTTCATATTTGACAACTTCCAATTTTCCCAGATTCATACTTCGTACATTCCATGTTCTGATTTTCAATGGATGTTTATCCCTGTTTCTCTTCATTTTGAGTTGTGCCCCATCAGCAAATGAAGGTCCCATGAGCTTTTCTCCAACAAGCTGTACTCTGTTCCCGTTATCACTGTCAACTGTACTTTGTGGAGGCAGCTCTTTCCCAGTCACATTTTGAGTGTCTTCCAACGTGAGGGGTTCATTTTCTGGCACTCTACATGACAGTGTTTCTCTGCTATTCATCAGGTTTTCAGTGAGTAAATATTTGGAAGTAGTTTGTCACTCTTTCTTCCCAGTCTGTCTTTGTCTGGAAGCTCATCTGAAACCTGTCTACCATGGGTGACCCTGCTGGTATTTAAAATACTGGTGGCATAGTTTTAAGAATCACAGCAACTCACAAGCCACCACAGTAAGAGAAACTGACAGACAAGTGGTGGCCATTTTGTTTTAATGGAAACTGTCACTTTAAATTTCAAGGAGATCTGTGCGCATGCGTAGTAGAACCCACCATGGGTGGGGTCACCAGAATGGAGGTGCACACACAGCGAGAGACCAATTAACAGATACCAAAAAAAGAATGTCCACACCTCTATCTACATGGTTCTGTCAGGCATTCTTCATGGCTGCTTTGATCCTTCCCCCACTTGGTCTCTCCCAAGTTGGCAGCTCCAGGAGTAGCTTAGCGTCTTAAATTAGGAAGCAACAGATTTCTTGATTCTGCTACAAATTCTCCTATCTATAAGCCTTCTTTCCAATCTTCTAAATATTCCTTTATATGTGGTTCAGAGTTCTAGCACCATCCTCTGAGCCTTCTTGGTCGGGTATTCTGTGTTGTTGGTGATGGAGCTCCTCATTGCACATCTACCCAATCCTCCATCTTAGAAAAGTGAGACCTTAGTCTTAAAAGTGACTTCTTTGTTCTTTAACACTTTAAAAAAGGTCTTTTGTGACAGATTTTCTCAGTGTAATGTATCACTTGGTTTCTTGACTGTTGCTTCCAGGTGGTTGTAAGTTCAAGTAAAATTAAATCCTTGACACCTTGTATCTTGTCTCCATTTATGATGTTGTTTATGGATCAAGTTGTGAGGATTTTTGTTTTCTTTGCATTGAGTTGTCATTCATCCTGAATTCTGTATTCTTTGATCTTCATCAGTAAGTGCTTCAAGACCTCTTCACTTTCAGAAAGCAAGGTGTCACTTGCATATTTTTGTTGTTGTTGTTATATACTGTGGAGTCAGTTCTGACTCATAGTGACCCTGCACAGGGTTTCCAAGGCTGTAAATCTTTACAGGAACACAACACCTCATCTTTCTCCTGTGAAACCACTGGTAGTTTCGAACTGCCGACCTTCAGATTAGCAGCCCGATTCAAAACCACTACACTAATTAACTTTCCTCAAATCCTGGTGATATAGTCTTTATATAGTCCAGCATCTGGCATTATTTGCTCAGCATACAGATTGAATAGATATGGTGGAAGGATACAACCCTGACTCACATACTTACTGATTTAAACCACACAATTGTTTTGTTCTAATGACTGTCTCTTGGTTTATATACAGATTCCTCATGAGCACAATGAAATGTTCTGGAATTCTCATTCTTCACAATGTTATCCATAGTTTGTTATAATCTACATAGTTGAATGCCTTTGGACAAGTAAATATCTTTCTGGCATTCTCTGCTTTCAGCAAACTTACATCTAACAACAGCAATTATATCCCTCATTGCATGTTCTCCTCTGAATAGAGCTTGAATTCCAGTAGCATAGCAATATATAGAATCATCACAGTGTGACAAAATGACAGAAGGGGATTAATTAAACCTATTTGTATTGTGTTCATAATCAAAGTTTTAACTCATTGGATTTATTAACCAGATGTTTTCCCCATCTGGTGTTACACTGTAAAATAGGCACTGGATTGCTAATTGTAAGGTTGGTTATAAATGGTACTCCTGGACTTTTGTTAGTTCTTTCTTCCTGAGAATCAACTGACATATTTAGAACAAATGACAAATAAATAGTCCATCTTTCTTTAAGTGTTGTTTCTAGGTTCCATCATATGTATTCTAGCTAACAGCAGACCTACATTTTTGTGGTTAAGTGCCGTCCAGTTGGTTCTGACTCATAGTGACCCTGTATAGGGTTTCCGAGGAGCATATATAAGGAATACAACACTGCCTGGTATTACACCACCTTCATAAAAATTACTGTATTTTAAATGTACTGTGTCCGTACATTTCATTAAAGGTCTTTCTCTTTTTTTGCAGACCCTCTACCTTACCAAGGATGATATCCTTCTACAAAAACTGGTCTCTTCTGATAACATGTCCAAAGAATGTGAGACAAAATATGCCATAATCCATTCTAAGGAGCATTCTGGCTACACTTCTTCCAAGACATGTTTGTTCATTCTTCTGGCAGTCTGTTGTTGTTGTTGTAAAGTGCCACTGAACCAGTACCGACTCATAGCGACCTTATACACAATAGAACAAAACACTGCCCAATCCTGGGCCAACTTCACTATTGTTGCCACACTTGAGCCCAACAATGCTGCCACTTTGCCAATCCATCTTGCTGGGGGTCTTCCTTTTTTTCTACGACCCTTCACCTTACCAAACATGATATGCTTCTCCAGCACCTGGTTCCTCGTGACAATATGTTCGAAGTATGAGAGATGAAGTTTGGCATTCCTGGCCTCCTAGGAGCACTCTGGCTGCACTTCTTCCAACACAGATCTGTTAGTTCTTTTGGCAGTCCATGGCACTTTAAATATTCTCCTCCAACAACATAACTCAAAAGCATCAATTCTTCTACGGTCTTCCTTACTCACTGTCCAGCTTTTGCACATATATGAAGCAACTGAAAATATGAATTTTGGTCATACACACCATAGCACTCAAAGTGTGTATGACCCAAGTCATGATATTACTTCTTCATAGTTTAAAGACTTTTTTTTGCAGAAAATATTCCCAATATCATTTGATTTCTTGACTGCCGTTTCTATAGGCATTGATTGTAGATCCAAATAAAAAGAAATCTTTGGTTATTTTATTTTTTTTCACAATGTTATTTATTAGTCCAGTTGTAAGAAGGCTTGTTTTCTTGTCTTAAAGCCAGTTTATCCTTACCTTTCACTATTCATCTTGTGGGCTATTTCCTATAAGTTTAACATTAAATTTTGCTCAAAATGTATTTATTATATCAGTATTTATTTTTATGTATACTTATCACTCATCAAAGGAGCTCTGGTAGCGTAGTGGTTACAAATCGGGCTGCGAACCTTAAGGTCAGCGGTTCGAAACTGCCAGCCGCTCCGCGGGTGAAAGATGAGGCTTTCTACTCCCATAAAGATTTACACCCTCGGAAACCCTGTACAGGGTCGCTATGGGTCGGAACCGACTCGATGGCACTTAACAACAACAACAATCACTCATCATGTATTTCATTTGATTAATTGCTTGTCATTCCTGAGTGGGTATAGATAGACTTCTTTTCATAGTTCATGTGGCATATAATAAACTTGGAGTAAATAAATTTAGAAGTAGTGAGTAAGTCATATTTAAAATAGTAGGCAAATGATAAGTCATGGTTCTGCAGGTGAGAAATCCTTTGGCACAGACCAGCTATTTTACAAAGGAAAAAATAATAGCCCATGTGTTTCTTTGGGGGCTCAGAAAATATAAATTTCAAAATTTTGAATGTCTAGAATCATATAAAGTTAGGCATATAGAAAAATATGCATTTTATTTTGGAACAGTCCTAATTTATGAACATATAAATGTATATTTAAAATTTTCTCCCTTGTTAATGCAATTCACTAAAAAATACTTATTTTATTTTCCAAGAAAAATATTTTTACCAGGAAAGGTTTAACAAGAATGCTGTAGGATGGCAGCATTTTAACAGAATGAGCCAACTCCAAGTGTTTTGTAAGCTTAGAAGTTTACAGTGTGGTAGGAAAATTAGACCACAACTCATAAAATGAAAGAGCTAACGGAAAATTTCACTTGCATTTCTGAAAGGAGCCAACTGTTTACACTTACATATTTCAATTCACAAGTCATAACCCAGCATGACATAATTCTGTGCATTGCACATATTTTCATTGGCAAAAAAATTTTGAACATCTTGTCTCATTGACTTCATGCAGAATTAAAAACAAAGCATAATACCTAATTTTCCATTAGAAATTGATTGTTGTTCCATAATAAACTGTAACCCAATAATAATTATATGCCCACTTTTCTAAGAAGAAATCGTTAAAAAAGTCAGATAACATATCTATATTTAACATATTAAATGTAAACATGCAAATAAACCTGAGATCATATATATCTATGTGTTAATGGACTTGCTCCCAGGCAGTGCTAATAGTTAGTGTATTGGACTGTTTACTGAGAGTTGGGTGGTTCAAATCCACCCAAATTTACCTCACAAGAAAGATCTGTTTGATCTATCTCTAAAACATCAGCCACTGAAATCCAATGGAGCATAGTTCGTCTCTAACACATGGAGGGTCTCCAAAACTCACTAGCTTCAGTGGCAACTGCTGATGATACTAATCTCTTAGAAACAAGATCATGGGCTTTCACTTTGTACTTTATGCATTTCAATATTTTTAAAATGTTTTTACCTTGAGCATGTGTCACTTTAGAAACTGAGGTGGGAAGCAATAGCACCTCTTTTTAAATACATGTTTTTCTTTCATATTATCTTAGGTTGTGTGTACTTATGGAGATCAGATTAACATTTTTGAGAATCCCTAGTTCCATCTAAACAACAAAAACAAAAACTAGTAACAACAACAACAAAAAAAATCAGGCTATATGTGATCAAAGAGCACAGCTTTACGTATGGCGTACAACACAATGTAAAGAAAACAAAAATCCTCACCACTGGACCAATAAACAGCATTCTTATCAATGGAGAAGTGATTGAGGTTGTCAATGACTTCATTCTTCTTGGATCAAATATCAACACTCATGGAAACAGCAGACAAGAGATCAGACGACGTATTGCATTGGGCAAATCTGCTGCACAGGAACTTTTTAAAGTATTGAAGAGCAGAGATGTCAACTTGAGGACTAAGTTGTGCCTGACCCAAGCCATGGTATTTTCAATAAGCTCATGTGGATGCGAAAGCTGGACAGTGAATAAGGAAGATCGTAGAAGAATTGATGACTTTGAGTAGTGGTGTTGGAGGAAAATACTGAAAGTGCCATGGACTGCCAAAAGAACCAATAGATCTGTTTTGGAAGAAGTACAACCACAGTGATCCTTGGAGGCCGAGATGGCTAGGCTCTGTCTCTCATACTTTGGACACATTGTCCGGAGAGAACAGTCGCTGGAGAAGGATGTCATGCTGGGTAAGGTGGAGGGTCAGAGAAAAAAAGAGGAAGACCCCCAACGAGATGGATCAGCCAGGTGACATCATTGACGGCGTCAAGTGTGGCGGCGGTCATGAGGTTGGCCCAGGATCGGACATTGTTTCTTTCTGCTGTGCATGGGGTTACTATGAGTCAGTTCTGACTCGATGGCACCTGACAACAACAACAACATATGTGCTCAAAGACAAGATCTCTGGTAACATTTGATACAATTGTTTTTACATTGAAAGAACTTAAATTCATTTATTTTAATTTCCTTTTGACATATATACTAATTAATATTCTTTAAGGTAACTGTTACATCTTTTCAAACAAAATTTCCCAGATTTTGACCCATTTCATTGCTTATTAGACTATCTTAAGTTAATAAACTTGTTTACATTTTGAAATGAAAATATGTCCTTGAATATATCCCACCTAAATTTAGAGATCATCTGAAGAACAAATTTGATACATTAAGCACTAAAGAAAAAAGAACAGAGGAGTTTTGAATGACATCAAGAACATCATACAGGAAGAAAGCAAAAAGTCATTAAGAAGACAAGAAAGAAGGAAAAGGTCAAAATGGATGTCAGAAGAGACA
>NW_006409033.1:378150-384957 GCF_000296735.1 Chrysochloris asiatica | reverse complement strand
GGAAGAGATCCATATTTGTGCCCATTCCAAAGAGAGGTGACCCAATGGAATGCAGAAATCGTTGGAAACTAGCTTTGATATTCCAATTGAGTAAAGTTTTACTAAAGGTAATACAGAAACAGCTGCAAGCATACATTGACAGAGAACTTCCAGAGGTTCAAGCTGGATTCGAAAGATGATGTAGAAAGAGTGATATCATTGCTGATGTTGGATGGATCTTGGTTGAAAACAGAGAATATCAGAAAGATGTTTACCTGTGCTTTATTGACTATGCAATGGTTTTCGATTGTGTGGATCATGACAAGCTATGGACAACATTGCAATTATGAGTATTCTAGAACAGTTAATTGTGCTCATGAGGAATCTGTACCTGGACCAAGAGGCAGTTAGTTGTTCTAACAGAACATGGGAACACGGAATGGTTTCAAATTAAAAAATGTGTGCGACAGGGTTGTATTCATTCACCATACTTATTCAAACTGTATGCTGAGCAAATAATCTGAGAAGCTTTGTTTTATGAAGTAAAACATGGAATCAGGTTTAGAGGAAGACTCATTAACAACCTGTGATATACAGATGACACAATCTTGCTTGCTGAAATTGAAGAGAACTTAAAATACTTTAGTGATGAAATCAAAGACCACAGCCTTCAATATGGGTTGTATCTCAATGAAAACATACAAACAAACAAAAATTCTTACAACTGGACCAATAAATAACATACTTATCAATGGAGAAAAGTTTGAAATTGTCAAGGACTTCATTTTTCTTGGATCAACCATCAACCCTCATGGAAGCAGCAGTTAAGAAATCAAATGACATATTGCATTAGGCAAATCTGCTGCACAACACCTTTTTTTTTTTAATGTTTTATTGTTAATTATATGATAGTTTACATGAGATAACTTTAGTTTTACATTAATTCCGTCGTATGTCATTTCATTGCCATGGTTCTAATCCCCTCCATGCATCATCTACCGACCAAAGGGTATATCCTAGAAACCCACCCCCTATACTTCCCCCCGAGTCTTTGGCCCACAGTCCCTCTCCCTCTCTGAATCCAAAGTCCCCAGCCACTTCATCACTCCACGTCATCATCTCTGTCTCTATCTCAGGCATCTCTGCTTCTCTGGGTAGGGTCCCGCTCTCTGCTCTTCTCCGTTGATGGTCCTAGAGACCTCCGCTCCTAGACTGGAGAATTAGTCACTCCCTTCCTTGCTACAAAATGTGTACCTTTGCATTTCCAACCCTCATAATCAGTCCTGATAACCATTATTCACTACAGTATCATGAGTTACCCATCTATATTTCATTTCATCAGCTCCACTTAGACAGATTGGATAGTACTCACAGGAGATTCTGCCTTCCTCCATGCCCCCTAGCTCTAGGCTCCCTCTTGAAAGCTTGTAAGCCAGTCACTTCTTGCCTTTGTAGTCCCCCACCTCCCCATTTGGGTATCCAATGTCCAAGTTGCTGATCTCTGTCTACTCTGCGTGTGGAGAGGGTGGGAATGTTTCTTGCTGTAAGGATTTGTTCCTTCTTTGGAGTCACTGCATCTGTAGGTATAGATCAAGTTCATCAGATTGTATCAGCTCACTCTTTTTTTCCCCTCTTCTTTCTTCTCCTGGTTGAGCTCTGATCATCTAGTCATCCGGTCCAGGTCACATGGGTACCATCTGCAAGTGTGGGCATTCTTGTGCACATGCCCTCTCTTCCCATCAGCCAGTAGCCCACTCTCCACTCGAGTCCTCCGTGGCCACGCCACTGACTCTGGGCCCAAGAGTCCCCAGGTCTCCTCACACTGCTTGCCAACCAGGTCCTCAACTGGGTCTACAAAAGCCCACTGAACATTGTAAGGCTTAGCTTGCCATTTCATTGCTGCTTTTACCCTACTTCCCCCTATCGGTGATACGTGTGGTCACCAATCAGAGCGTGTATTTCTGTTGAGTCTTAGTCTTGGAAGGGGGTTTGTTGAGAGGACCCAACCACTTGCCTTGATGTTTCCTAGGGAAGCAATTTGCACTAGACCCTTTTAAAGTGTTGAGGAGCAAAGATGTCAGCTTGACGACTAAGGTGCACCTGTCCCAAGCCATGGTATTTTCAATAACCTCATATGCATGCACAAATTGGACAATGAATAAGGAAGACCATAGAAGAATTGATGCATTTGCTTTGTGGTGTTGGAGGAGAATATTGAAAGAGCCATGGGCTGCCAAAAGAACCAATAGAAGCCCCTTGGAAGCCAGGATATCCAAACTCTGTCTCTCATACTTTGGACATATTGTCAAGAGGATCCAGTCACTGCAGATGCATATCATGTTAGTTAAGGTGGAAGGCTGGAGAAAAGAGAAAGAAACCCAGCAAGATGGATTGGCAAATTAGCAACATCAATGGGCTCAAGTGTGGCAGCTTTGAGGTTGGCCTAGGACTGGGCTATGCTTTGTTCTGTTGTGCATAGGGCCAATATGAGTTGGTACAAACTCAATGGCACCTAACAACAACAACAACAAGTTAATTCACTAGTTGTTAAATTGGTTTGTTCATGGCCCATATATCAGTTTAGCTATTTTATCAGTTATTATGCTACAAAAGAGCTCTGGTAGCATAGTGGTTATGAATCGGGCTGCTAACCCCAAGGTCAGCAGTTCAAAACTACCACCTGTTCTGCAGAAGAAAGATGAGGCTTTCTGCTCCTGTAAAGATTTGCAGCCTTGGAAACCCTGTGAAGGGTCACTATGAGTCAGAACCGACTCCAGAACCGACAGCAGTGCTACAATACTGTCAAACAAAAATACTTGATACAAATTTTGTTTTCCTAGGTTTGCAGGTAATGTTGATCAGCTCTCCTCTTTTCTTTACTTTTATTGTTCTGATATTTTAAAGTTTTGTAAGGTGGAGGGTCAGAGAAAAAAAAGAAGACCCACATCAAGATGGATTGAAAAAGTGGCAACATCAGTGGGGTCAAGCTACCTTGATGCTAGCAGCCTAGTGTATAATCTACTATGCTACCAGGATTCCAGAATAAAACAGAATAGAAAAAAAAAAAAAATCCCTGGTCATTTAATTCCAAAAATTAGTCAATGGATATTGTTCAACTAATTTTCTTCAGACGCAATATCAAAAGATCAATACCTAAAGGAGAATATCATGATAGGTGAAACAGAGCAAATGAGGGCAAGGTAGATCATCAGTTCTAAAAAGTGAAAGACAAATCATGTCCATTTTTTGAAATTCACTAAAAGGGTTTTTTGAATGATTTCATCAAATTAGTGGGGATAATGGTGTTTGGGGTTTAGATAACATGATTTTTAATTTCACCACCAGAAAGAGAACATCATACACTATAGGACCTGAAAACATTGCTAAGGATAGCAAAGATAGGAAAACCATTCATGACAACACAGAATATCTGCTCCTAGATCACCCATTAAAACAAAACAAAACATTAATTATGAGGGAAGATCCTATGGCCTACCTGTCCCTTCTTCCTGCTCTTAGGAAGTATGTAAAGCTGAGGATGGAGAAGACATGAAAATTAGTCATATCCTGGAGCAGAGCAAGGCTTCCTCCCCTTATATAGCCCCCCCTGTAACTATCCCCAGTTCCTGCCTGGCCCTATATTCAGAAACTTTTCTTTCCCCCTTCACATCCGCTTCCCCTCAATCTCAAAATTTTCCTTATCTGACTAAGCAAGTACATGAGGGCTTCAAAGTGTTTTTGTAAAAGATTCCATTATCTTTTAATTCAATTGTCCACAAACTTTTTGAAGCTCTCTTGTATTGGTTTATATGCAGCACAGCAACACTTTTATCTTTGGTGGCAATTAAAAGGATAATGGGAAAATGTATTTCAATGTTCATAGAAAACTGGTTGAGCATTCACTACACACATTTGACCTAAAGCTTTATTCGTGCACTGCACAAAGTAAGAAAAATATTATTGATGGAGAATATGTGAATCATCAAGAGAACCTGGCGAGGCTTGTTTTCTCACACATGAAGTAAGTCAGTGAAATCACCTAGAACTTCCGATCTCACGTTCAAGTCCAATCTTCTGCTTCTAAATAGATGTGTCAGGGATTTTAGCTTTTCCTCTTGCAGTTGTATTGTTTGAAGACCTGTTTCTCACCTTTAAGCAAACATTTCGACTTCCCGTTTAACGAAGATACTTCCTTGGAGATAATAACTGCAAATTGCAGTTTGTGTGTGTGTATGAGAGAGCGAGAGAGAAAAATCAGTCTTAATGGTTAAAATATCAGCTTGTTACAACTTAGGAAACAATAGCAGAGTGTGAAAAATAGTCAACATTAATAGTGGTATATGAAATTGGAAATAAAATATTAATTTGAAACTTTCATCTGAGTTGGTGGATTAGACTATAAAATTACAAATGCATCTCAGATAAATGTTTCAACCAAGAACATAGGTTACTGAATATGTATTAGTTTCCAAGCTCAATCCATCATTTGGAATATGTTTAATTTATCACATTTTTTAGCTCAGAAAATGCTTATACCTAGTAAGGGGCAGAACATTGTATTAAACTCAAAAGGCTCTGGGTCCAAAATCTATGCCTTTTCCAGCATACCCTGTTTTCTTCTTTACTTATAGCAAACTGCAGCAATGCAGCTCTGCAGCTACTGAAAGACTGGATTTTATATATTTTTTATTTGTATATTAATTTGTTTCCATCAGATGTTAGGCTGTGTCCCATATGCTGATGGACTGAGATTCTTCTGAAATCCCCTACACACTATTATGTTAATACTAAGAATTGAAAATCAAGGTCCAATCTGACTCTATTATTAACTGGTAGCGTAGTGGTTACGAATCGGGCTGCGAATGTTAAGGTAAGCGGTTCGAAACTACCAGCCGCTCCGCGGGAGAAAGATGAGGCTTTCTACTCCCGTAAGGATTTACACCCTCGGAAACCCTGTACAGGGTCGCTATGGGTCGGAACCGACTCGACAGCACTTAACAACAACAACATGCCGTCTTGGGCACACTGATTATTTATTCGAGACTTTGCTTGTTTCTCAATAAAAGGAGGGGACAAGATACAATTATCTCTAATGGCCTCTGAATTTTTAAAATTCTGTTTTTCTAAATATATAATGGGCTTTAAATGTTCGTGGAAAAATTCAATTATCTTTTAATTGCATTTTTCCATAAGCTTTCTGAAGTCCTCTCTTATAAATCAACTATGATGATCTTGGTGGCACACAATTATTATAACTGGTAACAAGTGACATAAAGTCAGATTTTCTGACTTCTGTGATTTTGTGGCAGTTTCTTTCAGCTATAAAATAATAGAAACATATTAAATTTTACAAGACTGTAAAAGCCTTGTAAACAAAACGACAGTGATAATATTTACAGGCCAGCACACATGGCACCTTTGAGCACTGGTAATACTTGAGAGCTTTGTTCTTGCTGCCTGTAAATATTATCACTGTCGTTTTGTTACTGTTTTAGGTGCCATCAAGTCAGTACCAACTCATAGCAACTACTTCTGATTCACAGCAAATATGAATAGGGTTTCCAAGGATTGACTGCTGAGTTTGAACTTATGATTTTGTGTTTAGTAGCCCAGTGCTTATCCTACAGTGTCACACAAAAATTTCATTATAATATGTAAGAAATTCAGATTTAATAGAATTATTTTCAAATTATCATCATTGCTACGATGGCAGTTTTTACATAGGGCCTATCATTTATATTTTACTTATTTTGAGGTCATATTTGAATGCATTTTTGTTTCTTTTTTAGGCCATATAGCTCCAGAAAGTCAAATACCTTGTTCTATGGTTGTCTGTCTGAAATGACTTGGATATGGCAATAAGAAAACACAGCATTTGCTTTCCTCCTTATATGTGTTGAATATAGTTATGGTTGTATGTGAATGCAACCATAAGTGATTTGGCTTATAGTCCCTCACTGATTTACTAATATAACTCAATGAGTATGAGGTTGGGGAATCTAGAGAGTAGAGAACACCTTCATAGGAAGCAATCAGAAAAATCACAACAGTGGGATGTTCCTAGCACTTGTGAGGTGTTTTGCTCTTCCATATTGTAAGTGGTAGTTCTAACTTCTGAGAAAGGAAAATGGATATGGGGCACTAAAGAGCTAGAGAGAATTTTTTTGTGAATTTCAGGGATGTGGGTCTTAATCTTACACAAAGAAAGTAGAAACTGTTAGAAACTGTTGAATCCCATTAAGAAAATCTTGTGCAGGGATTGTATCTTCATTAGTATACTTTGAACTTTTTATTGTGAATTGGGTAAAGGTCTACAGAGAAGATTATCAGTTTTACATTAAAAAAACAACAACAACATACATACTTTGTTTCATCTCATCATTGTAATCTCCTCAATATAACATTACTTATCCAAGTTTCTTTCTGTTTCTTGTTTCCATTCCTGGCTTTCTCATTGCTTCTGAGCTTTGTCTGTAGTAAATGCCACCCTTTTGGTCTCAAATGGTTGACCATTCTATTAAATGCATACCTCACTAGTATAGTTTCCTTTTAGATGTGTTACTTGACTGACAATTGAGCTATTTAATTGAGTATATCCCTTGTCTTTCTTGGAATTCAAATTTTCAAAGCAAAAGTCATCACTTTATAGAAGAGATATGTCCATCAGATCTCTTTCCAGATATAAAATAGAATAAATGGAGCATCTCTTTGAGTATTGTGAAAAAGAAAATATTAATACAAAGATTAGAGAAGAAAACCAAAATTTTCAGTACCACTGAACTGTTAGTGGGTTTATAGTTTATCTGAAGAATTTTCTGTCTTGGGACA
>NW_006409033.1:374980-377312 GCF_000296735.1 Chrysochloris asiatica | reverse complement strand
CAATTTGCCATTAACTGCCAGTGGCCTCATTTGTTACACTCGGGCCTGTAGGGCCTCGAACCTCTGACCAGTCTTACACGGTCCGCAACAAGTACAGGGTCACTAAGTGCTGGAACTGACTTGAGCTGCACTTAAAAACAATCTTCTCTTTTTCAACATAGTCGGAAACCCAAGTGCAGACAGAGAAACTCTAGGAGAAATCTCTTATAGTCCAAAATAAGTGTAAAGGCAAGGTGTTAGCAAGTCTAGATCCTTCTGGAGGTGCAAGGCAAGAATCTGTGACATCCCCATGATTGGTTGTGATTCATACTGCTGTAAATATGTAGTCTCCACCACTCACTCATCTGTCAAAATAATGGAAGCTATTGCACCGGAATTTTAAATACCAACAGGCTACCTTCATGGTGGACAGGTTTTAGCTGAGCTTCCAGTCTACGAGAGACTCAGAAGAAGCAGAGTTGGACTACTTCCAAATGCTTAGCTACTGGAAACCTTATGAAGAGCAGTGGAGCACAGTTAGATATGTTGCTATTGTTAGGAGCCTTCTAGTCGGTATCAGCACATAGTGATCTTATCCACAACAGAACAAAACAATGCCTGCTCCTGAACTAACCTCATAATTATTGCTATGCTTGAACCCATTGCTGCTGCCATTGTGCCAATCCATGTCCTTGGGGGTGTTCCTCTTTTTCAATGAGTGTCTAATATGCAAGTTCAGGCTGAAGCTGAGAAAATTCTAACAAATTCCCAATAAAATATCTGTGTTGGAAGAAGTACAACCAGAATGCTCTTTAAAAATCAGGATGGTCAGATTTTTATCTCTCATGCTTCAGATATATTGTCAGGAGGAACAAGTCCCAGGAGAAGGGCATCATGCTTGATAAAGTGTATGATTATTGAAAAAGAGGAACACCTTCAAGGAGATGGATATCCTTCTTCAGGGATTGGTTCTTCCTGACAACATATCCAAGTATGAGAGACAAATTCCTTCCTGACAACATATCCAAGTATGAGAGACAAATTCTGACCATCCTAGCTTACAAGGACCATTTCGGCTATACTTCTTCAACACATATTTGTTTATTCTTTTGGCAGTTCATGGTGCTTTAGCATCTCTACTAGAACAAGTTTCAGAGTCTCTTCTGACATCAGTTTTGCTCTTTCCATTCTTCCTTGTCTTCTTAATGACCTTTTGCTTTCTTGCTTTATGATGTTCTTGATGCCATCCTACTTCTCTTCTGGTCTTCAGTTATTAGTGTGTAATTCATTCATATTTTTCTTGAGATGATCTCCAAATTCAGGTGGGATATGTTCAGGGGCATATTTTGGCTTTTATGGACAGTTAAAATTCTTATTTAGCTTCAGTCTGAATGATATGGAGTGTTTCCACTGTCTGTTGTCACATATGTACTCAATTTGATTTCTGTGTATTGTATAAGGTGAGGTCCATGTGAATAGTCATCTTTTATGTTCCTTAAAAATTATTTGCATGAAAGATGTCATTATTCAAGTAAAATTCTATTATGTGAGCTCCAGCATAATTTCTATCACCAAGGTCATATTTTTCAGCTTCTGATCCCTCCTCTGTTTCTAACCTTTGTATCCCAAATGCCAATAATTTTCAGCAGTCTTTATCGCATGTTTGATCAATTTCAGACTGAAGAAGTTGGTAAAATTCTTTAAATTCATCATATTGGCCTTAATGGTTGGGGCATAAATTTGAATAATACTTGTATTAACCAGTCTTCCTTTTAGGCATATAGAAATCATCCTATTATAGTCAGCGTTGCAAGATAGATCTTGAAATGTTCTATTTGATGATGAATGTGATGTCATTCCTCTTCAATTTGTCATTTCCAGTATTGTAAACCATGTGATCGTCAGATTCAAAATGGCAAATACTAGACTATTGCAGCTCACTAATAACTGGGATATCGATGTTTATGCATTCCATTTCATTTTTGACAACTTACAATTTTCCTAGATTCATATTTAATGTTTTATTAAACATGTTCAGATTATTTGTGGATGGTTGTAGCTGTACATCCTCATTTTGAGTTGTGCCACATCATCAAATGATCCATTATGTTCCTAAAGATCGACTCTACTTTGCAGAAGCAGCTCTTCCTTAGTCTTATTTTGAGTGCCTTCCAACTTAAGAAGCTCAGCTTCTGGTCCTATATCTGACAATATTCTGATACTGTTCATCATGTTTCAATATTCAATATTTTAGTGCTGCCTGACAATATTCCATTGCTATCCATAAGGTAATCAGTGACTAAATATTTGGAAGTAGTCTGTCTCTTCTTTTTCCTTATCTGTCTTAGTCTGG
>NW_006409033.1:335545-374285 GCF_000296735.1 Chrysochloris asiatica | reverse complement strand
GTATTGGCCATTTTTAATATGGCAATCATATTGTTTAATATGACAGGAATGACAAATTGAAGAAGAGTGAAATCACATTCATCATCAAAAAGAACATGTCAGGATCTATCTTGAAGTAATACACTGTCTGTGATAGGATAATATCCATATGCCTACAAGAAAAGCCATTTAATACCACTATTTGAATAATCAAATCTTTACACCAACCTCTAAAGCCAATGATGATAAAATTGGAGAATTCTATCAACTTCTTTTCTGGTGTGATGCTGTAGGATAAGCACTGAACTGTGAAGGACAGTTCAAGCCCACCCATTGCTCCTCCACAACCCTATACAAGGTCACTATGAGTCGGAACCAACTTGATGCCACTTAACAGCAACAACAACAACAAACTTCTTCAGTCTGAAATTAATTCAACATGCAATTCAGATATAATGATAATTACTGATGATTGGAATTTAAAAAGTTGGAAACAAAGAGAAAGCATCAGTAGTTGGAAAATGTGTCCTTAGTGATAGAAACGATGCAGATAACATGATGGAATTTTGCAAGACCAAAAACTTATTCATTGCAAACAACTTGTTTAAACAACATAAATTGGAAGTTATCAAATATGAAATAAAACAAACATACATTGATATCCTATATGACCCTCACCAGATGAAATACACAGAAATCAAATTCACTACATCTGTGGGAAGAGACAGTAGAAAACCTCCATGTTGTCAGCCAATACAAGACCAGGGACCACTGTGAAATATATCATCAATTGTTTATATACAAGTTCAAGGCTGAAACTGAAGGAAATTAAAATAATCCATGAGAATGAAAATATTACATTGAACATACCTCACCTGAATTTAGAAACTATCTCAAGGTCAGATTTGATACATTAGGTTCTAATGACCAGTAAAAAAAATGACCAGTGACCAAAAAAGTTGTGGGATGAAATCAAGAACATCATACATGAAGAAAGCAAAAGGTCATTAAGAAGATAAAAAAGAAGTAAAATACCAAAAAGATTGTCAGAAGAGACTCTGAATCATGTTCTCCAGCATAGAGATTCTAAAGTAAATGGAAGAAATGAGGAAGTAAAAGAGCTGAACACAAAATTCCTAAGAACAAAGTCAAGTATTATAGTGAAATGTGAAAATACTTGGATATAGACACCCAAAGGGAAGAACATTCTCAGCATTTCTAAAGCTGAACAAACTGAGGAACAAACTCAAGCCTTGACATGCAATATTGAAGATTTCTATGACAAAATATTAACTGATGCAGAAAACATCAAAAGAAGATAGAATGAATACACAGAATCACTACACCAAAAAGAAATAGTCAATAGTCTATTCCTTCAATAGACAGCATTGACTAAGAAGCAATAGTACTAAAAGTAGAAATCCAGGGTACATTGAAGGCGTTGGTAAAGAACAACGTTACGGGAATTGATGGAGTACAAATTGAAATCTTTCAACAAACGGACACAGAAATAGAGACACTCACTCATCTATGCCAAGACATTTGGAAGACATCTACCTGGCCAATTGATGGGAAGATAACCATATCTACCCTCATTCCAAAGAGAGGTGACTCATTGAAATGCAGAAGTTATTGTATAATGTCACTAATATCACATGCAGGTAAAATTTTGGTAAAGATAATTAAAAAATGACTGCAATAGTACATTGACAGGAGCTGCCACAGCATCAAACCATATTCAGATTCAGACAAAGAAATATCATTGCTAAACTCAGATGGATATTGGCTGAAAGCAGAAAATATCAGAAATATGTTAACTGTGCTTTCTTGATTATACAAATGATTTGATGGATCATGACAAGCTATGTGAGAGAATGAGTATCCTGGAATACTTTATTGTTCTCATGAGGAACCTTTACATATACCAAGAGACATGGTATTTTCAATAGCCTCATATATATGTGAAAGTTATACAATGAATAAGGACGACTTAAGAATTGGTGTATATGTATTATGGCGTTGTAGAAGAATATTAAAAGCACTATGGATTGTTAGAACAATAAACACATCTGTATTGAAAGAAGTTTAGTCAGAGTGCTCCTCAGAAGCCAGGATGGAGAGATTTCATCTCTCATACTTCAGACATATAATCAGGAGGGACTGTCCCTAGGGAAGGATATCATGCTTGGTTAAGTTGAGGTTCAATGATTATTAATCAGCACTGTGGCAGCAGCAATAGGCTCAAGCTTAACAATGATTGTGAGGACAGCTCAGGACTTTTTCATTTTGTTGTGCATAAGGTCACTATGAGTCACAAACGACTCAATGACAGCACAAGAAGATACATAATTTGGGGTTAGTCAAATGACTCCTTTAAGTAACAAGTTCTTTATTTACTAAATGCCATATTTATTGATTTAATAATACATAATATGGGAATGCATTAGCTTTGTAAGATAAGCACTGGACTGAAAACCACAATGTCTGAGGTTAGAACCCACCAGCCACTCCAAGGGAGAAAGATGAGGCTATCTGCACTGGCAAAGATATACTTTCTTGGAAACCCTATACAAGGTTGTTTGTATCAGAATTCCCTTGACAACACCTGAGAACAACAACCACAAATGTAATATATGTAAAAAACATTTGGATAAATGTTTGGATTTACTTGCTAATAGAGCCTGAAATATAATTACAACTTCTCTGTTCAACTCTATGCATTTTAGATACTCCAACTGAGTATGAAGCCTCATTCTCAACCTCTTCTAATATCTAAATGTTGGACCAATCTTTTCTACTCCTTCCTTGTGAATAGAGTACATGAGTGAATTCCAGAGACAGAGACCACAATTTGCTTTACTCGATTATTATTCTCTCCCTTTTGTGTTGTAAATGAGTCTATCTTTTAGTAATGTCTGTTCCTAAGAGTAGTGACTAATTAAAAAATATAAATGCTTACCGATGCATTATTTCTTGAGTAAAGAAACATATGTTGTTGTTGTTGTGTGCTGTGAAGTCAGTTCCGGCTCATAGAGATCCTGTACAGGGGTTCCAAAGCTATAAATCTTTACAGAAGCAGAAAGCCTCCTCTTTCTCCCACACAGAACAGCTGGTAGTTTCGAACTGCTGACCTTGCTGTTTGCAGCCCGATTTGTAGCCACTACGCTATCAGAGGTCCTTAAACATATATTAAACAAAAAACCACATTAACCTGGAAATTTCAAATGAAGTATAACCAATTACAAGAGACAATATATAAAAATGTGCTTATGATGCACTACATTACAGTGTAATAAAATGGGAGTCCTGGTGTGGTGCTGCAGGATAATGCATTGGATTGCAAGTCAGTTTGAAGCACAAAGGTTGGCAGTTCAAAAACACCAGACACTTCATGGAAACTCTATACAGGGTTGCTATGGGTTGGAATAGACTTGATGGCACTTAGACAATGACAATAGTACATTACAGTTAAGTTCTCAATGAAGATATCTGCGAATTTATTGTCCAACAATTGGGTCCCTTATCTAGTGGCTTGTTGCTCAGAGTAAAGATAATAAAGGGTTAAAGTAAAGATAATTTAAGGGTAAAGAGAATGGATATTTTGTGAAGAGGATTGTTGTGCTGTGAATCTCACTTTCTTTTGCCACAAAGGAATGGATAGAGGTTCCACCTTCTCATCCCAATCTTAGTGAGAGAGGTTTCAATAAGCACAATGAACAAATTTGACATGTCTTCCATCCAATGAGAGACACAGTGTTTTCTTAGGAAAATAAGGCATTGATAGCAGCACAGTAGGATGCTACAGTTGGAAAGTAAAAACACTTCTAACTGGGAAGAGTCAGGCCATGGTACATGAATCCTATGGTCTGGGTGTGAAGCCTGTAGAAAAACATCAGCTTGGCATCACCAAAAGGAGCACATGCCAAAAAAAAAAAAAAAAAAAAGAAAGAAATGAAAAGGCAACCAGCTGTCACAAAAGGATTACAGCAGAAAGTGGCTCCTAGAGCAAAAGCTGAAGGAGATCAATAGTGATCAGGCAATGCGAAACCATTATTCACATCATGAAAACTGTCATAGGAAACTGGCAAAGTGCCTTAAGGGAACTCAAAAGGTACTCTACAAAAGAAATCCCAATTTTCAATATCCACTAAGCAGAGCACATGTGAAGCATCATATAGTAGTCCCCAAGAGGAACTTTCATGGTCTCTGATCTCATCTTTCATCTTTCACACCAACCTCAAAGGGACTGGCATCTAGCATGGTAGAAAATTTGAGTGCTAACGAGGATGAAAACCACCAGAATTTGATTCTCTAATGATTGGAAATCTCCTGAGCAATCCTCTTGCTGTCAGGGAAACAGAAAACAAAATATCTTGACTAAAAATAAAAATACTAACTGACATGTGAGTGGATAGTTTAATTTATTTATGTGAGATATTATTCCAATTTAAAGTGATTTTAGAACAATTTAAAGTGATTATGGTCCCCAAAACAGTGACCATAACCCTCTGAGTTAATCTCTCTGGCTTGAATTTCACAGGCCAAGCAGATCACTTTAATAGTCGCTATTTTTCTGGACTTTTTTTTTTTTTTTTTTTAAGGTATGACTACAAACCATAAGCGTGGCAGTTCAAACCCACCAGTTGCTCCTTGGAAACCCTATGAGTCAGAACTGACTTGACAGCACTTTACAACAACAAATAAGACTAAGACAGGTTCATTATTGAAAGAATTTGTGTGCTGCCAAGCACTGAATGCAGAGACACATTTAAATATGTTTTGTTTTGTTTAAACCAATGTATTTGAATTGATTGAATTAAACCAATGTAAACTGGAATCCAAGTAGCAACTTTTTTACTTACATACTTATGTGTGTGCATGTTTTATACACCCACATCAGGCACTTTTTTACTTACAAGAAGCATATCTTTGGGTTATTATAACCTCTTAATATTACACTGAGTAATTTTTTTCTGGTTTTTCTGCTCTCATATATGATTCCTTGATACCCAGGCCTAGCCAAAACATCTATATTTTACATTTATCCTGGGATCTGATTTTCTGCCCTGCTAAATCTTCAAATATTGACCAATCTAGTCATGTGTTTTTGTTATTCCCTTGAGGCTAAACATTGATCAGTAATATTTCCTTTGCTTTCTAATTGGCATCCTGTCACATTATAATTCAACCTCAGCTGTTCCCTCAATATTTCTTGACAAATTATTTATGTAAAAATCCTAGTCATGTTCTTTATCAAATGATGAAAAATTCATTAATATTGAATTGACTTCTCATTTTAATAGCTTCTACTTTTACTTGTCTGGAGAAAATGAATAGAAGCCTTCTGCTGTGAATATACCAAATGACACCTTCACATTATTCTGTTTGTCTTTTTCCATTAAAAAAAAAAAAAAAGTTGATTGTGTATTGAATGAATGTTTATAGAGAAGATTATTAGTTTTACATTCAATGAATTACACACTTTGTTTCATCTTGATTGAAATATCCTCAATGAAACATCATTTATTCCTCTTTCTCCTTATGTTTTGTTTGTTTGTTTGTTTACATTCTTCCATCTTTCTACATACTTCTGGATTTTATCCTTACGTAAATGCAATACTTTTGATCTTAAATAGTTCACTCTTCTGTGGTGTGCATAGCTCACTAGTGATGCTGTGCCCCCAATATAGCTATTATTTTTCTTAAAATTGAGCCACGGTGATGAGATCAGTTTCAACCTAAAGGAAGACCAAGGGACATAGTCTTGGAATTATATCAGTTTTTATATGACCAGTAAGTCTTTTATTTTTTATGATTTTGACTTATGTTCAGTTTCTCCCACTCTATGTAGGACTTTCTGATATGATTTTTTTCCAAGCAGTTGGTAGTGGTACTTGGCACTATCTAGCTTTTTTGGCCCAGGTTCGTGGAGACTCATGTTCATATGGTCCATTGGACAAATTGATTCCATGTGTCTTCAATTTTCATAATTCTTCTTTCTGCTGGATAGGAAAAAAATAATTGAATCTTAGATGGCAGCTCTACAGCTTTTAAGATCCTAGTAACTACTCACCAAAGTAGGATACAGAGCACTGTCTTTGTGGACTATGTTATGCAATTGGCCATGTTGTCTTCTGAGACTATCATCTGGAGACCCAAGTTTCACCAAATCATTCCCTCAGATTGTTTGGTAATGTCAAATAAATTTTTGTAATGTTGCCCTATGTATGTTCCATTACATTCAGAGATACATTTGTAGCAAAGGTACAGCTTTTTTTGTTGTTGTTTATTACCTTCTAATGTTGACTTTCTTTGTGCTATTTCTTCTTTCAGTTATAAAATTTTCTAGTTGTTGTTTTAATTCTTTAATTGGCTTATATTTTCTCAAATTGGGTGTGGAGTAGAGGGAAGAGGTTGTGGAGAAGGATTTTTCCATTCCAGGACTCATTGGTCAATGTATAGTGTCAGTTTTCATTGTTGTGACTGGGGAGGGAATGCTATTGGCATCTAGTAAAGAAACACTAAGAATGTTGCTAAACATCTTACAGTGCACAGGACTGCCAGAATGACTAGATCTAAGAATGCTAGATAGGTAAACAGATAGATAAGTAGGTACATAGATAGATAGATAGATAGATAGATAGATAGATAGATAGATAGATAGATCTCCTTAATAATATTTTTATATTGAGTTCTATCCCAATCTTTTCCTTTTCTTCACTTCGCAGTGTTAAAAACTATAATATGCTGTTATAGCATCTCATTTTATACATAATTATCCTAGTGTGTGTGTTTTTTTTTTATTTACTAACTATGATACCGTTTCCAGATTGTCTGCTTAACTTCTTATTAATGTTTGGAATTCTCAACCTTTACTTCTCATGATACAGTGAAAATACATGAACTTTAGAAGTGGAACATAGTTTCCGATTCTAGGACTAAACTTCACTGTCCAGGTCATTTGATTTAAGATGTTTAACTTCACTAACTCTATTTCCTTATGATTAAGATCATATGCTATTTATTTTGAAATATGTTTTCCCTTCACAGTTTCTTAAATTTTACTTAGCTGATTAAGAGTTTTCAATGTTGCAGAAATTATTGAATGTGTACTAGTACCTATGTGTACTAGCCCTATATCCCTATTTTGCTCATCCTTTGGATGCCCATGACCTTCATTTTCAGCGTCATTTCCATGTAAGTCTGAATTGTTACTTTGTTTCACCACTCCACAAACTTCTCTAGTTTTACTTCAAGTGTTGTAGTCTAACATCTCATTGTTCATTTCTTTAGTTATATCAACTATCATCAAATCACTGAACAGGCAACATGTGATAAAAAGGTTTAGATTTATTCAGAATAACTCCAGAATACAGAACAAAAATTGCCATTTTAATGTAAGGAATAAGTTGTTTACAATTAAATTTTCAAAAATGAAAATGAGCAGTCTGTTTAGATGGTGATTATCTTGTCATGGAAAGTGGTAATCTGTTAGTTTACTGGACTGGACTGGACTGATATAGTGTCAGGACCAGCGAATTGGAAGGAAGACAACTTAGTTTGAGATCTATTTTCTTTGCCTGACTTCTTTAACCTCAGTGTTTTATCTATCTAATAAACTGTGAATAATTGATGCCAGATTTTGAATTAATATATAGGGGACTATTTCATAATAAACAAACTGTTATATTTTAAGATGCTGTAATATTTTAAGGATCTGATCCCACTTTATATTCACAGTTCAATGAATATATCTAAAAATAAAGATAACACATGATTTCCTGAATTTATTATTTGTATATATTCACTCTCATTCTCATTAATTAATGATATATGGAGCAAGGAAATATTATATTTATCAAAAATATGAAAAATTAAGGCAAGATGGTAAGAGATAGTATAAAATTTTATTTGCTTTTGTTCACAAATAACATAGTTGAGCAATAAAAAGGCTATTTGGAACACACATGATCATTTCCATAGTCTCAAATCAATATGATCACTGTTCTAGAGAATCTGACTTTTAATTCAGTCTCAGATATTTGTAACTAACCAACAATTTACTTACTTCTTAATAAATTCATTGAAATTATTACTAAAGTTACCATGGTTTCAAAGTTTATAATAGTGAGCTTTAAGTAAATATACCTAGAACAATAAAATAATTTTATACATTAAAACAAAAACAGTCACATAACTAAATAAAACCTTAATAAAAATTAATTTATGACACGGTAACAATATACTGGAGTCCTGGTGTGGTGTTGTAGGATAAACGCTGGACCACAAAGTTGATTTGAATTGCTGTTAAAAACCACATCTTTCTTTGGAAACTCTATGAAGGATTGCTATGAGTTGGAACCAACGACTCAACAGCACTCAACAAGAAAAATAGCAACAACACACTGATCTCCTGGTGTGATGCTGTAGGATAAACCCTATACTATCAACTGCAAGATTAGCAGTTCAAATCCAGCAGCCACCCCTCAGAAACCTTGACACTTAGCAACAACAATAATACACTAAATTATATGAAAAAAAAAATTGAGATATGAAGATTTTTCTCCCATTTGCTGTTGTTTTCCACTCTTTCCCTTTGTGGCTATGCTTGTCAAATTGTAGGATCATTTGGCTCCATTCTAGCATAATCTGTTGAGAAAAACAAGAACATGGATTTTATCTCAAATTTGAGTTTTCCAGGATCTGCTGTTGCCACATCACTTTTTGTCTGAGTTAATCACAAGGGTGGAGAACACAGACAATTCCTGGTTTCAACAATTACTCTCTCTGTCTCATACACATGAGGCAAGACTTAATAGATAAGTAATGATTTGCAGTACATAGAATGTGCCTCTCAGACCAAAGTTGGGAGAATATGACAGAGCACTAAACACTTGTTCTTTAAAACACTTCAAAGATTAAATTTGCATTATATATCCATAAACTGTAAACAGAAAGAAAGAAAGAAATGATTTAGCTTTCATTTTGAAAATTAAACAGGAACAAATAAAGGGGATATCCTAAAACACAAAATGCTCTTGTTTGTTGTTGTTGTTGGTGTTGTAGAAAGAACATTTTATGAAATAGGTAATGCATTTCTTTTTGAGAAATACCTGGCCATGTTTAAAGTTTTGTTGTTATTTTTATAGAAGAACAAAATATTAAATCAATTATTTACTTGGTGTGGCCACATTGTCATTGTGTTATTCTCTCTGTTATTTTCTTTAAAATGCCTTATTCAAAGTGTCTGAAAAATTTAAAATCAGGGTGGATGTAGTCAGCTTCTAAGTTTGAGCAGATTTCCAAAACTAACTGATGATGTCTTGTCTAGAGAACTGAATACAGATTGCTAAATCTGTTCTCCTACTTGAGCTGTCCTTCACTTCATTTAATATTTCTCTGCATTACTTTCACTTCAGAAATAGTTCTACTTCTAGATGATAATTTTTAGTTATTTCTGGCACTCCTTATTCACATACAGCTGATTTCAGCATTTTTTGTTTAGGTTCCTGTGAAAGTTTCCAAAGTTTGAAAAATGGATGACTAAAATAAAAATTGTGGGTTATTTTGCATATAGATTAGACAAAACAAACTTTGTATACCACTAAATTGTTCTCTCAATTTTCATTTAGTTCCTTCACTGAACTGCATCATAAAGTTTAGACTTCTTTCATAAACACAGTTCATGTGTGTATTGTGAAAACAGACTAGCCACTTTTTTTTATTAGAAATTTACATTCTGAGTGGCATTTGTTTTAAAACTAGTTGTTGTTGTTATTGTTAACTCTTATCAAATTAGTTCCAGTTCATAGCAGTTTGAACCACCAAACTTGTGTTGTTTCTGTTGTTGTTAAGTGCCATGGAGTTAGTTCCAACTCATAGTTACTCTATATAGGGCTGACCCAATGAGATGGATTGACACAATGACAGCAACAATAAGCTCAAACATAACAACAATTGTGAGGATGGTATGAGACCAGGCAGTATTTTGTTTTCTTGTGCAGAGTCACTATGGGTTGGAACTGGCTCAATGGCACTTAACAACAACAATATTGATGGATATAGCACATAGATGACTTCTCTTCAACCTTTAGATTGACCGTTTTCTACAGGTTGCTGATGATGATATGATAAAAGTCTTCAGGCCCTACCTTATTGCCCTGACCTGCTCTGCTTTGGTCAATGGATCCTGGTGTTCCCAAAAGTACTCAGTAGTGGTTTTTATGAAGACTTCCATTTTGTTATTGACTGTATTCATCTTCTCCAGCACTTTCTTTTGCATAATTGCACCCTTAGTCTTTGAAATTAACTACTTTTATTTTTCTTTTACTGTCTTTACTTTTGTCTAAAAATAGACAAGCAGGGCAAGGACCAACTGATTTCCTGAAAGAAAGCCATACTTAGAGACTTCTTTGTTGTGCTTACCTTTTTCTGTGTCTTCATTCTTTGGTGAAGATTCTGGGATAGATATATCTAATATAGTCCAAAAAGAGGTTAGGCCAACCACATTGAAGGAGTCCTCATTCAGGAGTTAATTCTGGCATATGATCTTCTGTGGCAAGAATTTGCAAAGGAATTCCTCAGCCTCCTGGAAGAGGTTTTGCCTGAAAAAATCCACCTGTTTGTGGGTCTCCCCACTCAACTATACTCCAAAAAGCTTGGCTATGTTCTTCCAGCTGCTAAGTCTCCAGTCTCATCAGAATGAATTTAATAGATAATATGTCATGATGAGAAATTGTGCTTTAAGTCTTGAGAAAAATAATCTGATTTGACAAGTAGTCAATACCATCTTTATGTTGCATATAAACTTTATCTTCTGCATATGTCTTTAATTAAATAGTAACATTATGCAAAAATATGCTAAGAAGACATTTTTTCAAATACTGCTATTTTCTAAAATACTAGCTTACTATCCATATTCACATCTTTAAATTAACTGTTAGAATATTCCACTGACAAATGTGATAACTTTATTCATGCAACTTTCTTCAAACAGTGTTTCTAGTCTTTGTATACAATGCCTACAGCTAACTTTATTATTGGGTTTATGCAAGCTATGAACTAGTTTATTTTTAAACTATTTGAAAATGATTGCCTTAATTTTCCACCAATCTGGCATGGCCTCCAGATCTTGAATCATATATTTCCTCATTGGGGTTTCTATCCAGTCTTCTCTAAACTTTTCCTCACATATGAGATAAATGTCAATCATATGACCTATCATAGAAATCTGGAATCATCTGTGATGCAACATTAAATTTATTATGGTGCCATATTTTCTTTACTTGCATGTTTCCACAACTATGCTCAAAGTTGTTGGAGAAAAGGTTCTGTATGAGTGAGGGTTCAATCAGATAATTAGAACCATTAGGAGATATATATGGCTGGGTATGTTGCAAGGAATGACCTTTTGTTATAGTGGGGCTGACTAGATATGTCCAAAGCCTATAGGGCAGGTGCTTAGAGAGGGTAAGCTGGGATTTTTAGTACAAATTAAGGAAACTATTCAAAGACTTGATTTCTTCTTCAGGGAAACTTTATTTCTACTCTTAGAACTTTCAACTTACTGAATCAGGTACACTCAGAATATCTATGATAATCTTCTTCAATTAAAACCAACTGATTATAGATGTCAATTACACATACAAAATATCTTCATGGCAATACCAAGGTTAATGTTTGATTGAATAGTTATAATTTAATAACTATTGCCTAGCTATTGTGACACCGTAGTGCAAAGTAGAACTGCTACGTGGGGCTCCTGAGACTTTAAACATTTACAGGAGCAGACAGACTATCTTACTTCTATGGAACACTGGTTGGTTTGAACAACAACTTTGCAGTTGTTGTTGTTATGTGCTGTGAAGTCAGTTCCAACCCACAGCAACCCTGTATAGGGTTTCCAAGGAGCAGCTGCTGAGCTTGAACTGCTGACCTCATGGTTCAAACAAACATTATAGTCCAGTGCATTAACCCACAGCACCACATCAGTAGCAGCCTGAAAAAAAAGTGACATCAAACCATACCTCCTACAACATTTTCTTTTAAGCTGCATTCAAGAATCCATTGCTGGGAAAAAAATCTTTTGCAATGACATATCAGATAAGGGACTCATTTCTAAAATATATAAGAAACTACAACCACCTCTAAAGAAAAAGACAAATAACCCAATGAATAAATGGACACAGGACATGAACAGACCCTTCACCAAGGAGGAGATCCAGGCAGCCAACAAACATATGAAGAAATGTTCACAATCACTAGCTATCCGAGAGACGCAAATCAAAACAACAATGAGATATCATCTCACACCAGCAATAACAGCAAAGATCAAAAACGCAGAGGACAACAAATGTTGGCGAGGATGCCGAAATAAAGACTGGGACTCTCCTACATTGTTGGTGGGGATGCAAAATGATCCAACCACTCTGGAAAACAATATGGCGCTTCCTCAGATGGTTGGAAATAGAAATACTGTATGACCCAGCAATTCCTCTACTTGGTATCTACCCAAAAGAAATATGAGTCATAACATGAGTAGATATATGCACACCAATGTTTATAGCAGCACTATTAACAATTGTTGTTGTTGTTGTTATGTGCCATCGAGTCGGTTCCGACCCATAGCGACCCTATATAGGGTTTCCGAGGGTGTAAATCTTTACGGGAGTAGAAAGCCTCATCTTTCTCCCGCGGAGCAGCTGGTAGTTTCGAACCGCTGACCTTAAGGTTCGCAGCCCGATTCATAACCACTACGCTACCAGAGCCCCTTTAGCAAAAAAAAAAATCAAGACAACCAAAATGCACATCAACTGAAGATTGGATAACAAACACCACACGCAGTGGAATACTATGCTACCTTGAAGAACAGCAAGGAAGCTGCAAGTCACCACATAACATGGATGAACCTTGAGGACATTATCCTGAGTGAAATTAGTCAGTCACAAAAGGAGAAATACTGCATAAAAGCATTATTGTAAAAGACTAAGAAAAAGAACCTACCCAAAGGGAGGGGAAAAAAATCTAAAAATATAAGTTCTGATCAGGGTAAGGAATAGACACAGGAAGGAGAGCCTGAGAGCGGGTTTGGGGGTGGGGTGGACCTGTGGGGTGTATCCTTTGGTTATTTGATGAGGCACAGAAGGGGATTTTAATCACTGCAATGAAATGAACAACAAATAAAAAAGAAAGAAGGAATCCATTGCAAAGACCATACAGAACTCAGAGACAATACTCACAGTTATGGCGTTTATTAAGGAACTTAATAGGTTATGATATAAGATCTGAAGATGCTCATGGAACTGTTGTTACAATCAATTATTGATACATGCCCACAGGACACAATACTCTACCATAAGCCTCAGCCTGAAGTCACTAAGATCTAGCTCCCTGGATCAGCAAACCTGGCTCCCTGGGAAAGCAAACTTAGCAACCCCACAGAGGCACCCCACTCTGCAAGCAAGTTTTTACCCAAAATGATTCAACTTTACTTTCTCTGTGAACTAGGAAGCCTACCATTTTGTCTTGTGCTCTGACTCTTGTTCATGCTGCTATTCCTTTGCCACTCCTCCAGTGTCAAAGTTTTCTGTCTCTGGGTTGATTCACTATACACACATCTCAGGGTGCAGAGGACACACTCCTTTCTTGGCTCTACTCTTTGATGGTAGTGAGATTACCCACTCCTGCTTCTGAGATTGTTCATTTTATACCCATGCTACAAGTTCAATATTTTATAATTACAATTACTTCTGCTAACATCCACAGCTGAATCAAACAATACCATAAGTACCATCTGCAAAATTCTCTTACACAGACCATGCAGGGCAGAAAGGTCATTTGGTGGGAGTTACAGACTATGGATTTGCTGCTTGTCTGTCAGTTTGTTGTTTTATGGTGGCTCATTTGTTGCTCTGATGCAGGAATCTATCCCACCAGTATTTGATGCCACCAATGGAGGAAAGGTTTCATCTGAGCTTCCAGACTAAGACAGACTAGGAAGAAAGAATATTTGTGAATGTTTTCTTGTTGTTGTTAAGTGCAACTGAGTCAGTGCCAACTCATAGTGACCTTATGCACAAAAGAAAGAAACACTGCCTGGTCATACACTAATATCATATTTGCTAAGTTTGAGATTACTGGTGATGCCACTGTGCCAATTCATCTCGTTGGGAGTCTTTCTCTTTTTCTCTAATCCTCCACTTTACTCAACATGATCCCCTTTTCCAGTGATTGGTCCCTCATGATAATATGTCTAAAGTTGTTGTTGTTGTTGTTATGTGCCGTCGAGTCGGTTCCGACCCATAGCGACCCTGTACAGGGTTTCCGAGGGTGTAAATCTTTACGGGAGTAGAAAGCCTCATCTTTCTCCCGCGGAGCAGCTGGTAGTTTCGAACCACTGACCTTAAGGTTCGCAGACCGATTCGTAACCACTACGCTACCAGAGCTCATGTCTAAAGTATGAAACACAAAATCTGGCAATCCTAGCTTCCAAGGGGCATTCTGTCTGTACTTACAAGACAGATTGTTCTTTGGAAGTCCATGGTCCTTTTAATAGTCTCTTCCAACACCATAGCTCGAATGCATCAATTCTCTGATGGTATTCCATATTTACTGTCCAATATTCACATGCATATGAGGTTATTGAAAAATACCATGACTTGGATAAGGCGCACCTCAGTCCTCAAAATGACATCATTGCTCTTCAACCTTTAAACTGGTCTTGTCAGTAGATTTGCTTAATGCAATATGTCGTTTGATTTCTTGACTGCTGCTTCCATGAGTGCTTTTAGGTAATCCAAGCAAAATGAAGACTTTTACAATTTAAATTTTTCTCCATTTATATAGATGTTATTATTGGTCGAGTGGTCAGGATTTTTGTTTTCTTTACATTGAAGCAAACCAATATTGAATGCTATGTTTTTGTTTTTTTAAATCTTCATCAGTAAGTATTTTAAGTCCACTTCACTTTCAACAAGCAAGGTTGTATTGTCAGCATTTTGCACTTTGTTAATAACTCTTTTCCCAATCATGATGCCATGGTTTTTTTCACATAATTCAACTTCTTGAAATATTTGCTCAGCATATGGATTGAAAAGTATGGTGAAAGAATACAATCCTGGCGGACACCTTTAATAATTTTAAACCACTCAGTGTTCCTTTGTTACGTTTGAAAAACTGACTCTTGGCCTATGTACAGGTTCCACAATTAAGTGTTCTGGAATACTCATTCTCTGCAATGTTATCTACAGATTGTCATAATCTGCATGAACAAAAGCCTTTGAGTGGTCAGTAAAGCACAGTTAAACAACTGTCTCTTAGTCTCTGCTTTCAGTCAAGATTCATCTGATGACAGCAATGGTATCCCTTGTTCCACATCCTTTTATGAATCTGCCTTGAACCTCTGAAAGTGTTCAATCAATGTACAGTGACAGCCATTTTAAAATTATTTTTAGCAAATTTTAATTGCACGTGATTTTAATGGTATTGTCCAATGATTTCCACAATCCATTGGGTCACCTCTCTTTGGAATGGGCACAAATATGGATATATTTCAGTAAATTGGCCAGGCAGTTGTCTTCCAAATTTCTTGGCATAGATCAGTGAGTGCCTCCAGTGATGCATAAATTTTTAGAAAGATTTTTATTTGTATTCCGCCAATTCTCAGAGCCATGTTCCTTGCCAATGTCTTCAATGCACCTTGAACTTCTACCTTCAATATCATTGACTCTTGATAATATGCTACCTCTTAAAAAGGTTGAACCCTGACCATTTCTTTTCAATGACTATATGTATTCCTTCCAACTTCTTTTGATACTTTCTGCATCATTCAATATTTTTCCCAGAGAATCTTTCAATATTTCAAGACAAGGCTTGATTTTTTTCTTCAGTTCCCTAAGCTTGACAAATGCTAATCATGTTCTTCCCATTTGGTTTTCTAATCTCAGGATTTTGCACATTTCATTATAATATTTGACTTCGTCTTTTGGAACTGCTGTTCAAATTTTCTATTTAGCTCTTTTACCTTATCATTTCTTCCATTTGCTGTAGTATCTCTATGCTTGAGAGCAAATTTCAGAGTCTTTTCTGAAATCCTTTTTTTTTTTTTCCCTTTACTTCTTGTTTGTCTTCTCAATGACTTTTTGCTTATTACTGTATGATATTCTTGATTTTTCCACAGCTCTTCTGGTCTTCAGTATTTAGTATCCAATGCATCTACAGATGATATCTAAGTTCAGTGGGATGTGTTCAGGGTCATATTTTGGCACTGTGTACTTGTTTTAAATTTCTTCAGATTTAGCCTGAACTTGCAATTGAAAGGCTGTTCCACTATCTGACCCTGGCCTTGTGTTGGCTATGATATGGAGATTTTCCACAGTCTATTTCCATAGATGTAGTCAATTTTGTTTCTGTGTATTCCATCTGGTGAGGCCCAGCTTTATAGTCATCTTTTATGTTGCTTAAAAAAGGCATTTGCAATGAACAATTCATTGATCTTGCAAAATTCTGTCATGCAGTCTACAGCATGGTTTCTATCACAAAGGTCATATTTTTCAATTACTGATCCTTCCTGTTTGTTTCCAACCTTGCATTACATTACCAGAAATTATCAATACATCTTCATTGTATGTTGAATAAATTTTAATGCTGAAGAAGTTGGTAGAATTCTTCAATTTCATTATCACTGGTTTTAGTGGCTTCTGAGTAGCTTTATATAATAGCAGTATTAATGTGTCTTCATTGTAGGCATATGGATATTATGCCTACAGACAGCATTGTATTTCAAGATAGGTCTTGATATGCTCTTTTTGATAATGAATGTGATGTCATTCTTCTTCAATTTATCATTCCCAGATAGTAAACCATGTGATTGCCAGATTCAAAATGGCCAATACCAGTCCATTTCAACTCACTGATGCCTACGATATTGATGTTTATGCATTCTGTTTTATTTTTGAAATTTTCCATTTTTCCCAGATTCATTCCATGTTCTGATCATTAATTAATGTTTACAGCTGTTTCTCTTCATTTTGAGTTGTAATCCATTAGCAAATGAAGGTCTTGAAGGCTTTACTCTATGCCTATCATCACAGTGAACTCTACTTTGAGGAAGCAGTTCTTCTCCAGTCCCATTTTATGTGCCTTCCAACTAGCAGGGCTCATCTTTCATCACTCTATCTAACAATATTGTGGCTCTCTTCATCATGTTTCAATAGTCCATATTCTGGTGTTGATAGTTTTCCACTGCTATTCATATGGTTTTCAGTAACTAAATGTTCAGAAGTAATCCATCTCTCCTTCTTAATAATCTTTGTTTGGAAGCTCAGCTGAACCCTGTCCACCATGGGTGACCCTGTTGGTATTTAAAATACTCATGGCATAGCTTCCAAAATCACAGCAACACACAAGTCATCACTGCATGACAAACTGACAGATGAATGGTGACCTGAATGTTTAGCCACTGAAAACCTTTTGAATAGCAATAGAACACTGTTTGATAGCACTAGAATTCTGAATGCTGAAACGTGATGAATAGTACCAGAATATTGTGAAAGACAATGCCAGAGATGAGTCCCTCAGGACAAAAGACACTCAAGATATGACAGGGGGAATATCTACTTACTCAAATTAGAGTTGACTGTGATAATGAGAATGGAGTAAAGCTTTTAGGACTCTCATTGGGTGATGAGGCACAACTCAAAATGATGATAAAGAGTTATAAATATCTAATAATAAGTGGGCCATGGAATGTACAAAGTATGAATCTAGGACAAAAAGAAACTGCCAACAATGAAATGGAAAGCATAACGATAGATATTTTATGCATTAATGAAATGCAATGGACTGTCATTGGCCATTTTGAATATGAACATCATATGGTAAACATGGGTGGGAATCACAAACTGAAGAGGAATGATGTCACATTCATCATCAAAAAGAGCATGGAGAAGCTCCATACCATCAGCAAAACAACACCAGGGGCAGACTCTGAAATATGTTAATTTCATTTTGAAGCTGATGAAAATTAAAACAGAACCAAAATATGTCCTTGAGCATATCCCACCTGAATTTAAAGATAATCTGAAGAAGAGATTTGATGCATTAGACACTAATGATCAAAGACCAGAAACATTGTGGGATGGCATCAAGAACATCATAAAGAAGCAAAGCATAAGGTAAATGAGAAGATAAGAAAGAAATAAAATATCAAAATGGAGACCAGAAGAGACTTTGAAACTTGTTCTCCAGCATAGATATGGAAATGAAAGAAAAGAGATTAAAGAGCTGAACATAGAATTTCAAAGGTCAGCTCCAGAAGACAATATCAACTATTATAATGAATTTTGCAAAGACCTGGAGTTCAAAAAGCAAAAGGAAAGAACATGCTGAACATTTCTCAAGCTGAAGAACTGAGAAATTCAAGCCTTTATTTGCAATATTGAGGGGTCCATGGGCAAAGTATTTACTGAAGATAGAAAGAGTGCGCAAAGTCACTGTACCAAAAAGAAATTGTCAGAGTTCAACTATTTCAACAGATGGCATGTGTTCAAGAACTGTTAGTACTAAAGGAAGAAGTCCCAGGTGCACTGGAGGCAATGGCAATGAACAAGGCTCTAGAAAATGATGGAATACAAATTGAAATCTTTCCACAAAATGATCCAGCACTGGAGTCTCTCACTCATCTGTGACAAATAATTTGGGAGAGAGTTAACCATACAAATGATTGGAAGAAACCCATATTTGTGCCCATTACAGAGACAGGTGATCCAATGGAATGCAGAAATCATAGGACAATATCATTGCTATCACATGCTAGTCAAATTTTGCTAAAGATAATTTAAAAACTGAAGCAACAATAGATTGACAGGGAACTCCCAGAGGTTCAAGCCGGATTCAGACAAGGAGGTGGAAGCAAGTATATCATTGCTGACATCAGAAGGATCTTGGCTGATAACAGAAAATATAAAAGTAATGGATTCCTGGGCATTATTGACTATGCATAAACTTTCGACTGTGTAGATCATGATAAGATATTGGTAACATTACAAGGAATTAGAATTCTGGAACACTTAATTTTCTTCATGGGAAACTTTACATAAACCAAAGGCAGTTGTTTGAACAGAACAAGGAGACACTGAAAAGTATAAAATCAGGAAAGGTGTGTACCAAGCTTGTATTCTTTCACCATACTTATCCAATCTGTATTCTGAGCAAATAATCCAAGAAACTGGAGTTTATGAAGAAGAATGTGGCATCAAGACTAGAGGAAGGCTCATTAACAAATTGTGATGTATGCAGATTGTACAACTTTATTTACTTAAAGCAAAGGAGACTTAAAATACTAATGAAGACCAAAGACCACATTCTTCAATAAGGGATACAACTCAATGTAAAGAAAAGAAAAATTCTCACCACTGGATCAATAAATAACATGATGAAAAATTTAGAAAAGATTGAACTTATGTAAGGTTTCATTTTGCTTGGATCCACTATCAACACTTGTGGAAGCAGCAGTCAAGAAATAAAACAATGAATTGCATTAGGTGAATGTATTGCACAAGACCATTTTAAAGGGTTCAAGGACAAAGATGTCAGTTTGAGGACCAAGATGCACCTGAACCAAGCAATGGTATTTTGAGTAGCCTCATATGCATGTGAAATTTGAAAATTAATTGATGCCTTTGAGTTACAGTATTGGAGATGAATCTTAAAAGTATCATGGACTGCCAGAAAAACAAACAAATCTATGTTCTAAGTAGTACAGAAGACAGACTGTTCCTTATAAGCCATGATGGTGATGCTTCATCTCTGAAACTGATGCAGCTCAGAGGCAATCAATCATCTATGACAGAAATATGGAAGATGGCTACCTGGCCAACTGATTGGAGGAGATCCATTTTTGTGCCCACTCCAAAAAGAAGTAACCCAATGCAGAAGTCACTGGACAAAAACATGAACATCACGTGCAAGTAAAACTTTTCTGAAGGTAATTTAAAAAATGTTGCAACAGTACATTGACAGGGAAAAGCCAGAGGTTCAAGCCTGACTCAGACAAGGAATGAGGGACATCGTTGTTGACATCAGATGGATCTTCGCTGAAAGACAATACCGTAAAGATGTTTACCTGTGTTTTATTTACTATGCAAAGGCTTTCAATTGTGTGGATCATGACAAGTTATGGACACCACTGAAGAAAATGAATATTCCAGAATACTTAATAATGGTCATGAGGAATCAGTACATAGACCAAGAGGCAAGTTGGGATCAAAGGGAAACTAAATGTGTGCCTATGTTGTATTCTTTCACCTTCGGCGTAACTTGTACGCCAATGAAAACAAAATCTTCACCACTGGTGAAATAAATAACATCATGATAAATGAAGAAAAGATTGAAGTTTTCAAAGACTTCACTGTGTGTATCCACATTCAACATTCATGGAAGCAACAATCAAGAACTAAAAGTACATATCACATTGAACAAATCTGCTGCACAAGATGTCTTTTAAAATTTCAAGAACAAAGATGTCAGTTCTAAAGCTAAGTGTGCCTGGCCCAAGCCATGGCAATTCAATAGCCTCATATGCATGTAAAAGCTGGACAATGAATAAGGAAGACCATAGAATAATTGATGCATTTGAGTTACGGTGTTGGAGAAGAATATTAATATACATGGACTGCTAGAAGGAAAAACAGTTCAGGTTGGAAGAAGCAGTCAGAATGCTGGTTAGAAGCCAAGATGGTCAGACTTCTCTCTCAGACTTTAAACATATTATCAAGAGGTGTCGAGGTCCTATGTCGGGTTCCAGCCTCGACAAGGAAGTGTGGGTGTCACGAAGAAGGGCGATCTGGTGGTGAAAGGGATAGAGAAAGAGAGAGACGAAATATATACAAAAAGACAGACACATAGATATGATGCAAGATGGCAGGTAGACATTTCTGCAAACATATTGCCTAGCATTGCACAGCATTGCACAGCATTGCACACAGATCTAACTCTACCTCATTCTTTTATTAACTTTTTTAGGGAGGGATTTGTTACAAAGGAAGGATGTAATTCACAAAGGGAGGATGTAATTTCACAAAGGGAGGATGTGATTAAGACAGGATATGGAACTGAAATGTGATTAATCATTCAAAACAGGACATAATGATTCACAGGAACAACTTTTCAGATATTTTCATAGTTTTTCTTAACAATCTAACATTTTTATTTTTCCGGAAAAAGGTTTCATTCCGCTGTTATATATTAATTTTTAGGCTTAAATGATCTAGAGCAGTGACATGTGGTTTCTTAAGGATACTTAACATAAAGCAAGGTTCCTGAAAGGAGCCAAGTTGTCTCTGTACACTTTGCAAACTTTTGTTTGTGAGCAAGATCTCAGGGACCGGGCTTTATTTATCTATATCTAAAATGCTACATTGTTCTTAATTATCACATTCCTACATACTTTCAGGAGGAAGGAGAGCATCTGGGTTAAACCGATTATATTCAGAGGCGGTTTAATGGGGCTGCCACCGATCAACCCAGGGTCTGTGTATTCTGTCCCCAGCAAGGAGGGACCAGTCTTTGGACAAAATCATCATTCTTGGTAAAGTGAAGGGACAAAGAAAAAGAGGATGACCCTCAATGTGATGGATTGGCACAATAGAAGCAACAGTGGTCTCAAGCATAGCAGCAATTGTGAGGATGGCACGGGACTGAGTGTTGTTTCATCCTATTGTGCATAGTGTTGCTATGAGTTGGAACTGACTCAACAGCATTTAACAACAACAACAATGATTAGTTCACATTTCAACTTCTAAAATTTCTCAAAAATAAGGAAGGAAATAAGGAAGAAATGAAGGAATGGAGGAATAAACAAGGTTAAAAATTCAAAGGAGAAATATTGAGGTTTCTATCATGGGTTGAATTATGTCCACTAAAAAATATCTGTGATCTAGGCTAAGTATTTATTCTCAGTGGTTTAACAGTTATGATGTAATACAGTAGTTACAAAATGATGAAATCACACCCCATGATGTGATTTAATGTGATCAGCCTCCGTACTATACATCCTCACTTCTAAACATGAATCCATCACTCTTTTGTCTGTTTGTCATACAATTGTTGTTTGTATGTTGCTGTGATTCTGGATGACATGTTACCAGTGCTTTACATACCAGCAGACTCAACCATGGTGGACAGGTTTCAGCAGAAATTTAAGACTAAGTTACACTAGAAAGAAGGAGAGGTGAACCACTTCTGGATGGTTTGCCACTGAAAACCTTATGAATAATATCAGATCATTGTAGGATATGATATAATGTAAAAGTTGAGTCCCTCAGGATGGAAATCACTCAAAATATGACTCAGAAAGAGCTTCCTCAAAGTAGAGTTGACCTTAATGGCATGGATTGAGCAGAACTTTGGATACCTTCATTTGTTCATGGTAAAAATGAGAAAAAAAAAAAAACAGCAAAAACATCCGTTAATAGTCAGAACTTGGAATGTACAAAATATAAATCTAGGAAAATGGAAGTAAAAAACAAATGGAACTCATAAGGATCAATATTTTAGGCCTTAGTGAGCTGAACTGAAATAAACTGGTGTTGGCCATTCTGTATCAAAATAGTGTACTATGCCAGGAATGAAAAAAGAAGAGGAATGGTATTACATTCATATTCAAAACTAACAATCCAAGATGTATTTTGAAGTACAGTGCTATCTGTGATAGGATAATATCCATATGCCTATAAGGAAGACCACTATTATTCAAATTTTTGCAAAAACCACTAAAGCCTATCATGATAAAATTAAGGAATTCTAACACCCTCTTCAGTCTGAAGTTTATCAAACATGCAATGATGCAAAGAAAAAAGGTTTGAATAGGACGGTTCATGTAAAATTTGGTGAAAAACCTATACATTTGTGCATCCAATGAGCTGGTTCAATTTCCTTCACTTAAATTTACTTCTCATGTATCAATACCATCTTCTTCACGATAAGCTATAAATTACTAGGTTTGCAATTCTTCATCTGGGAACCCTAGCATTTTGAGAAGAAATTACTTTTTGGCATTCCTTAAAAAAAAAAAAAATGCATGATAAAATCCATTTTCCTTTAATCCATTTAATTCCACAAGATATTTACCCATAATATAAATCCATTTTTAAACAGGAGTTGAGTAAGGATTACTTCAAAGGATGTTTTCTGAGACATTTTTAAATGGTAATTGAAGACATGAATATTTGCTTAGTTAGGTCTGTTCTTCAGCCATGGCGAACATTCTGTTCCTAGGAAGTTGTTTTACCATATAGCAAGTGCTTAGGAAAATAGCAGAAAAAAATAAACATTCAGAAAATTACTAACATTTGCTGACTTCAAGTCAACCTCAGAATTTTGTGGTAGAATTCTATGAGATAAAAAGAAAACTGGATATTGCTTGTATCTTTCACAATTTTAAAAGTTTATTGAGTTTGTTAGAAGTTCACACTGAGGCAAAAAAGAGGTCACTCGGAGAACTGGCTTGGTCTTTCTACAATAAACTGAGGGCCTGAAACATGGTCATCAATGGCATAAGTATAATGTAGAGGTCTTTCCAAAGGCTACAAGTGCAAAGCCAAGATATCCCACAAAATCATTATGGCCTTACAGTCTGCACAGGGTGGAGTTTATTGAATACTTGGTTTGTCAGAACATGAGCAGAGCTTAATAACTTGATGTGTGAGTAATAAATAGCAAAGAAAACTTTCTGAAAAACAGTGACTTCAACTTGAAACACACTACAGACCACTTTGATGTTAAGTGTTGTCCTTATGAAGCTTAATATAGACCTGGAAATTTCTGAATTCACCTCCCAGGATGCTGGTAAATATATTACATGTAGTTTGATATTTTTCTCTATATACCTACCTGCTTTTTTTTTTTCTTCTTCTTCTTTTTTTCCAATCTTATCTTTATCTTCAAAGGGAGTTGTTAACCAGAATCTTTACAAATACGCCTTGGAAATAAACACTCAGTCCCACAAGAATTTTGTGTTTCTAAATAAGGGCTACATTTCCCATTTTATGAAATTGCCTAGGCCTAACCTAATCCATGGATTGATTGTTTTCATATTTTAATTTTAAAAAATGACCAGGCACTTGCAGCATTTTAGATTCCCAATTCACTTAGCCAACAGATTCTTCTTTTTTGTTATATGAATCCTTTGTGCTGTGTATGTATGTGTGTGTTGTTGGCTTTTTAAAAATAAACCTTATCTTATTAGACTAGATTTAGGTTTATAGAAAATTGTTCAAAAAGTGCAGAATGTTTTCATATAATCCCTTTCTTTCACATCTTGCATTGATGTGGTACATTTTCTAAAATTGAGGAATTTATATTTATACATTATCAAGTACAGTGTCATAGGTGAAAGAAGGGCTCATTCTTTGTGGTATAGTTTAGACAAATGTACAGTGTCATTACCCCTGTTGCATTATCATGCAGAATAGTCTCATTATGCTAATGTGTCCTGTGCCACTTATTCATCACCCCCACCACCGCCACTTCCTGGCAATCACGGATTATCTATCTGTCACCAAAGTTTACCTTTTCCAGAAAGTCATAGAGTCAGAATCATGCTGTATATAGCTTTATTAAATGCTGCTGAAATTTGATTGCTCTGTGTGAGAGAAAAATATTTTTTTGTTTGTTTCTTGAGAGGAATATTCTTCTAACCATGAAAAAGGTGCATTTTCACCATAAACTTTTGTTAGGGGACAGATCTGATCAATTCAAAATAAAATAAGTTTATGAAACTATCCACTTTGACTAGTGATAATCATCCAATTGGGTTTCATATGGAAGTTCTTTCAATTATCTCTTGCTGGATAAGAGAAGTAATACTTTAACATTAAAGGTGCATGATTTGTATTTCTATTAAGAAAAATGTAGTCAATAGTTGTTCTTAGGTGCCCATGAGCCTATACCAACTCATAGCAACCCTATGCACACAGAAGGAAACACTGCCTGGTCCTCGGCCAACCTCACAATCATTGCTACACGTGAACCCATTGTTGCTGCCATTAATAGTTAATTAATAATTAATTAATAATAATTAATGACAATCCATCTTGTTTGGGGTATTCCTCTGACCCTCCAGTAGGGTTGTTGTCAGGTGCCATCAAGTCGGAACCGACTCATAGCAACCCCATGTACACCAGAATGAAACAATGTACGATCCTGGGCCAACCTCACTACCGCTGCCACACTTGATGCCATCAATGATGCCACCTGGCCGATCCATCTCGTTGGGGGTCTTCCTCTTTTTCTCTGACCCTCCATCTTAGCAAAGAAACATTGTCAGACCCTCCACATTAGCAAACATATTATCCTTATCCAGGACAGGTCTCTACTGACAATATTTCCAAAGAATGGCCATACTGGCTTCAAAAGAACGTTCTAGCTGTACTTCTTCCAACACAAATTTATTGTTTGAAATATGTTATAATTTTCTTCAGCTTCAGCCTGAACTTGCATATGAGCAACTGATGGTCTGTTTCACAGTCACTAGTAAATTTGAAAAAATTCAGTAGTAATAATTTTACCTCCAAAGATATTTCTGTTCCAAATTTTTTTTTTCTTTTCTTTTTTAATTTAAGATTTTTATTGTGGATTGAGTGAAAGCTGACAGGGCATATCATCAGTTTTACATTCAATAAATCATACACCTTGTTTCATTACAATGATTATACTCTCCTCCATGTACTATCAGTTAACAGTATTTCTCTCTATCCACTTTAGCTTTTTAAAAAACAAGCAAACAAACAAAAAAGTCATTCAGGCATATATAAGAATATACATCTCCAAAGGGCACTTTCTGCAAGTCTGCCTCCTGGCCATCAGCTCTTAGTCCCTCTCTTCTTAATCCATGAATCTAGAGTCCTCAGCCACACCCCCTCTCCATGCCCCCATCTCTGCCTCCATCTCTGGTGCTGCTGCTTCTCTGGATAAGGTCCCACATTCTGCTTGTTCGCTTCTCTCTTGATGGTCCTAGGGTCCTCTGTTTCTGTACTGTAAGATTAACCACTCCCTTGTTTTTGTTACAAAACTTCTACCTTTACAATTGTGACAGTCACAATTAGTCATGTTAACAATTATTCACTATTGAGTCTTATCCTCATCTCTTTTCACATATGTCACTCTGTAGTTGTTGTCTGTTCTTGTTGGCTCTCAGTCCACAGAACTTCCTTTAGGATGTTTTTCATAGCAGGGTTGGCTTTGGCAAAATCCTTTAGCTTCTGCTTATCCTGGAATGTTTTGATTATACCATCATATTTGATTGACAGCTTTGCTGAGTAGAGGATTCTTGGATGGCAGTTTTTTTCTTTCAGGATTTTATATATGTCTCCCCATTACTTTCTTGCCTGCACAGTTTCTGTTGAGAAATCCAAGCTTAATCTGATTTGCTTGCCTTTGTATGTTACATTTCTCTTTTCTCTAGCTACTTTCAGGATCCTGTCCTTGTCTTTGATTTTGGAGAGCTTGATTATTATATGTCTTGGTAATTGCCTTTTAGGGTCTATCCATCATGGGGTTCGTTGAGCTTCTTGAATGCTTATCTTTTCACTTTTCAGGATGTTAGGAAAGTTTTCTTCCAGAAGCTCTTCAACTATCTCCTCTGTGGACTCATGTGATTGTTCCTGTTCTGGAATGCCAATAATTCTTAAGTTATTCCTCTTCATGTTGTCCAACATGAATCTTAGGCCTTCTTCGGATTTTTTTTTTATCCTTTTTTTGTGTTTGCTCTTCTATCTTAGTAGTGTTGAGAGATTTATCTTCTAGCTCACTAGTTCTGGCTTCTACCTCTTCAATGCTGCTCTTTTGCCCTTTCAGTGTATTGTCCATTTCTGATATTCTATTATTAATCATTTGGACTACTTTCTGTAGGTTTTGAATTGTTTCCAATGATGTATCTATCTTATTTGATTGTTTCTGTAGCACTTTTCTGACTTCTTCCTTATTTTTCTCATCTCCATTATAAAGTGTTTTGATACATTTTATAATCATTTTTCTGAATTCCTTCTCAGGCATTTCAAAAGCCTGCCCATCTTCCATTATGGAGTGTAGGTCTACTTCTAGCTCATTTGTCTCAGTCACTTTATCTCATTTCTGGACATGTGCAGATATGGTCATCTGCTTCTGTTTTTTTGGGCATATTCAGGAGTTATCTGTGTAATACTTAGATGGGTGTGTATTTTGGTATTTTTTACGCTTTCTGATTGCCTCCAGATAGATGTGATCAGGAAATGGGCTTCCCTTTTCACGCTTCTTCTTGAAAAATTTCAAGATGCCCCTGTTGGTCGTTTTGACATATCTTAGGATTTAATTATCAGCCTATTTCCTTTTTTGTCTGCCTGTCCCACTCCACAATCCCTGTTCAGGCCTTTTTTCTAGTTATGAACAGTTCAGGGCCAGCTGTGGCTGTTTGGTTTTAAGTGGAAACTGTCTCTTTAAATTCGAGGTGATCTGTGCGCATGCATAGTAGAACCCTCCGAGGGTGGGCTGGGGTGTCCATTAGTTTAGGCACCCCTATAGTCACCAGAATGGAGGTGTGTAGACAGCAAGGGACCAATGAACAGATACCAAAAGAAAGGAATGTCCACACCTTTATCTCTGCAGTTCTGTCAGGCATCCATGGTTGCTCTGATCCTTCCCCTGCTTGTTCTCACCCAAGATGGTGGCTCCTGGAGCAGCTGAACATCTTGAATTAGAAAGCAATGGATTTCTTACTTCTGCTACAAATTCCCCTAGCTGTAAGCCTTCCAATCTTCTATATATTACTTTATATGTTGTTCAGAGTTCTGGGCCCATCCCCTGAGCCTGCTTGGTCCTGTATTTTGTGTTGTTGCTTACGGAGCTCCTTACAGCACTTCCACCCGATCCACCATCTTGTTTGTTCCTTCTCTGTTCAAATTTTCAATGCTGAAGTACTCTACTACCCTGGTTTCCCTTCTTTCTGTACAACCTTGCTATTGTTGCTATTTTCATCTCTTCCCATGCCTTTAAGTGCAGTTTATTAATGAGGCTCACATTGATAATAACAACCTGCTCAGCATGCTTGAGTCTCAGAGGATGCATTACTGGTAACTTAGCAGTCTATTAAATATCTCACCTTCACCATATCAAAACTATATCAAATGTATGCTTCCATTTACTTTGTCTCAATGGATGGAATCATCATCTGTCCAGTTGTTTGGACAAGCCTGAGCAAGTATCCTTCCTTGCTCTGTTTCCTTCCCCCTCCCCTCACTTTTAGTTTATGAATAATTTTTTTAACTTATTATTATAAAAATACTTTTATCTGACTACTCTCTAAAAATATCATTGATACACACCAAATCCACACCTACATATTGCTTACAGAAATGAGTTCCACAGATCCCTTACTACCCTAAGAAACATTTTCCCTGAAGCAGTTAGGGCGACCTTTCAAAATACAAACTGGTTCATGACATTTCTAAGCTTAAGACTTTTCAATATCTTTCGGTTTCTCTTGTAATAAAATTTCCAACTGTTGCAATGGCCAAACTGCTGTGCCAGTTGTGGTCTCTGCCTATAAGTCTGATTACAAATTATGACCTTGCCTACTACAACCACATTAGTCTTCTTTCCAGTTTTGCAAATCCACCAGGTTGGTTCTTACCTAAGGGAATTGTACTTGTTTTTTATCTGTTAATCTTCTTTTTCTTTATTACTACTTTCTTTTTGATAAATTTTATTTTCATTATACAGCACACATATCAGGACAAAATGCTACACACACAACTATAAATCATGTTTTAGGGGAAAAGAAAAACAAAACAAAAAAGCAGACATTAAAATGAATCAAACTGTAATGCATGGTGTGGCAGTGGACTGCACAAGTTGGTTTGAAGTATAAGGTCGGCAGTTCATGCTCACCAGCTACTCCTCAACAGCACACTTAACAACAATAACATCATTAGTATATAATGTCGTTATCACAGAAATTTGTGTTTGCAAAAGAGTTTTGTTTCCTGGGATGTGATTCTTGATGTCTTGGATTTCTGCAGCATCTTTGGCCTCATGACTAATCCTCTATGAGATAAAGTCATGTGGGGTAGTGGAAAACTAGGAGAGAGTATAATCCCAATTAGGTCTGGGATCTGTCCCTGGCTGACCAGAAGAAATTCTTAGTGAATCTAAATGAGAAATACATTATAGTCTTTGAGGATCTAGATATTCAGAAACTGCCAGAGATTTTTTTTTTTCCCCTTTATTATTATTTTGTTTCTAAAGACCTTTTCCTACCTCTTGGTGTCATGCCGCAGGACATGTTTGGTGGTTCAAATTCACCAGTTGCTCCTTGGAAACCCTATGGGTTAGAACTAACTGGATGATACTTAACAACAACAACAACAACAACCATAATGGACTCCTGGTGTGGCAAAGTAGGATTAACACTGGACTGCAAACCACAACATGTGTAGTTCAAATTCATCAGCTGCACCTCAGGAACCCTATACAGGGTCATTGTGAGTCAGAACTGACTAAACTGCACTTAACAGCAGAAACCACAACTACCCTAATAAACTCATTACCTTCCCAGGAAGAAAAAGTGCACAGAATATTTGCATTTCATCAGTGATAACCTCACTTTCCATACATTGTTTTCTAGGGAGAAGAAATGCTGGGGACAGCACACGCAGACCCTGGGTTGATCAGTGGCAGCCCCATTAAACCACCTCTGAATATAATCAGTTTAGCCCAGATGCTCTCCTTCCTCTTAAAAGTATATAGGAATATTAAGAACAATGTAGCATTTAATTTAATTATCACAATACATTTTTTGCTAATATATAGATATATATAGATAGATATATGGATAGATGTTGTTGTTGTTGTTAAGTGCCTTCAAGTCGTTTCCGACCCATAGCGACCCTATACAGGGTTTCCGAGGGTGTAAATCCTTACGGGAGTAGAAAGCCTCATCTTTCTCCCGCGGAGCGACTGGTAGTTTCGAACTGTTGATCTTAAGGTTCGCAGCCCGATTTGTAACCACTACGCTACCAGAGAGATAGATAGATAGATATAAATTGAAACTACATGAAGATGTAGATGGGGTGGCCACCTAGCAATCTGACTGCAAAATTTTTATTTTTACTAAGATTTTATGTCATACCACCAACATTTTAGGGCTAATATTTCTTTGTGGTGTTTAAAAAGAGTTTTGTGCATCATAATATGCTTGGTAAAATCTGGGTAACATTAGCATCACCCAAGTTGCAACAGCTAAAAATGTCTCCTGGCTAAAATTTCCATGAGTGTGTGTCAGTCATTTTCTGTGTATAGCTTCCAAAGGTCTTCACGGATTTTTGTTACCTATATTCATTATGTATATCTATGACATTTTGGCTGATAATAATCACTTTATTTGCAAATAAACTAAAAATTTTTCATCAGTACTGCAAGTAAACTACTAACAACATGAGAAGTTTTTTGTTTTGTTTGTAAATACAGTATTTTTCCTTGAATTTTGTGGGCATGAGTGGAAGAAACTGGTTAAAAGATACTATGTCAGCATGTCAAAATGGACATAAGGAGTTCTAGAGTCGTTTATTGCTGGGGACAGCATACGCAGACCCTGGGTTGATCAGTGGCAGCCCCAGTTTAACCTAGATGCTCTCCTTCCTCCTGAAAGTATATAGAACTGTGATAATTAAGAACAATGTAGCATTTTAGATATAGATAAATGAAGCCCGGTGCCTGAGATCTTGCTCACAAACAAAAGTTTGCAAAGTGTACAGAGACAGTTTGGCTCCTTTCAGGAACCTTGCTTTATGTTAAGTATCCTTAAGAAACCGCACGTCACTGCTCTAGATCATTTAAGCCTAAAAGTTAATATATAACAACTTGATTGAACCTTTTTTCTGTAAAAATAAAAATGTGAGATTGTTAAGAAAAACTATGAAAATATCTTAAAAGTTGTTCCTGTGAATCATTATGTCCTGTTTTGAATGATTAATCACATTTCAGTTCTGTATCCTGTCTTAATCACATCTTCCCTTTGTGACATCCTCCCTGAGTGAATTACATCCTTCCTTTGTAACAAATCCCTCCCTAAAAAAGAGAATAAAAGGCTGAGGTAGAGTGAATTCTGCATGCAATTCTGGGCAATGCTGGGCAATGCTAGGCAAAATGTTTGCAGATCTGTCTACCTGCCAGCTTGCATCATATCTATGTGTCTGTCTTTTTGTATATATTTCGTCTCTCTCTTTCACTATCACTTTCACTGCCAGATCTCCCTTCTTCGTGACACCCACACTTCCTTGTCGAGGCGGGACCCCGACATAGGACCTCGACAAAGAAAGACTTCAGATTTAGACATATTCTATTGTTGTTGTTTTTAAGTGCCATCCAGGCAGTTCCAACCCACAACTACCTGTATAGGGTTTCAGAGGAGAGGATGGCGAGCTTTAACCACTGACCTTGCTGTTTAAACCAACTTTGCAGTCCAGCATTAATCCACAGTGCCACACCAGGACTCCAATATATTTTATAGCAACCTTTTTACTTAGTCTTAAAGAGAACAAAGACAAAACAAACATAATCATCTGGATGAGGGAAGCCCTAAGCAAGCACACAGTACAGATGCCAATGGAATCTGCAAATATATAGCCATAGTGTTCATTGTGTATGATAGAGAACAAAAGAAATAATCATAAGGTCAGGATTGGTGACAGGTAAATTCATCACTGTTCCAAGTGGGAATACAGAAATGAGGAAAAGGACATGATTGGTATAGTACACAATTGCAAGATAAAATTGATTACAGGATTAGTTTCGGGGCATTGACCATTTGGTAGTCAGTATATGAATCATACAAAGTGGCTAAAAGGTAACACTACAACCCTGATCCTTTCATTTAAATAAGATGACATATGTTAGTTTTGCTACTTTTAGTAAATGCCCGGGCAAGTTCCCCAGTTCTTTGAGCATCTTTCTACATACTAGTTAGACTATGCAGATGAGGCACTCACTCACTTATGCATAGAAATTTGAAAGACAGCTACTTGGACACCACTCCAAACAGCAGTGACCCAACAGAATGTCAAATCATAAGACAATATAATTAATATCACATGCAAGTAAAATTTTGCTGAAGAGAGTAAAAAGTAGCAGCAAGAGTACATTGACAGAGAACTGCCAAAGCTTCAATCCTGATTCAGACAAAGACATGGAAAAGGAATACCTTGTTGACATGAGATGGGTCTTGGTTGAAAGCAGAGAATAACAAAAAGTTGTTTATCTGTACTTTAATGGCTATGCAAAGGCTTTATACTTTGTGGATTCTGACAAACTATGAACAACATTGCAAAGAATGAGTATTCTGGAACACTTAATTGTGCTCATGAAGAACCTGTACATAGATAATAGGCACTCAGTCAAAGAGAACAAGGGGGCATTGAATGGTTCAAAATTAGAAAAGGTGTGTGCCAGAGTTGTACTCTTTCACCATACTTATTTAGTCTATATGCCGAACAAATAATCTGAGAAACTGGATTATATGAAGAAGAACATGAGATCAGGACTGGGAGAAGTCACAATAACAACCTTAGATATGCAGATGATACAACTATGCTTGCTGAAAATACTTGCTGATGAAGATCAAAGAGCACAGATTTCAGTCTGGGTTGCACCTCAAGATAACAAAAATCCTTACCAATGGACCAATAAATAGCATCGTGATAAATGGAGAAAAGATTGAAGTTGTCATAAACCTCATTTTGCTTGGATCCACTAACACTCATGGAAATAGCAGTAAAAAAATCAAATGGCCTATTTCACCAGTAGTCCTGGTGTGTGATGGATAATGTCAGGTTGAATGATAAGGTTGGCGGTTCAAGGTCAGAACCCGTATATTGGGTCAGTATGAGTCAGAATTGACTCAACCACTCTTAACAACAGCAATAACATTACATTAGGTATATCTGCTGCACAAAGCCTCTATAAAACATCCAAGAGCAAAGATGTCAGTGAGAGGACTATTTCCAATAGCTTAATATGCATGTGAAATGGACAGTGAATAATGAAGACCATAGATGCATTTGATATATGGTGCTAGAGAAGAATATTAGAAGCATCATGGACTTCAATAAGAACAAACAACTATTTGTGGAAAGAAGTAGAGCCAAAATGCTAGAAGTCAGGATAGGGAAACTTGTTCTCTCATACACTGCCATAATAACAGGAAGGATCAGTCCCTAGAGAAGTACAACCTGCTAGGTAAATTAGAGGAGTAAGCAAAAAAGAGGAAGACCCCCAACACGATAGATTGACACAGTAGCAGTAGCAACGGGCTCAGAATTAATAATGATTGTGATAATGACTCAGGACTAGGCAGTGCTTTATTCTGTTGTGCAGATGCCCAACTCATAGCAACACTGTATTGTCTAAGCATGGTTTAATGATCAGCAAATATTGGGGAAATAGCAAAGTACTCACAAACCTTCTAAGAACCAAGGGCTTTAAAACTTAACTTCTAATGCCAAGAATACTTTACACTTTCACCTTTAGCCTGAAGTCAGAGCACCAATCTAGTTTTCTTGAATGCATGCTGCAGATTGACAGGATGAAATAAGAGCAAGACCCATGCTGTCTAATGGAGGAGAAAGAGAAGGGAAAATAAATCAGAAAACCACAGAGGCCAAAGGGAGGAAAAAAAAAACAAAAAACAAAAGAAAACAAGAAAAAAGATGGCTAGTCTCTCTTTGACAATGAAATTTCAGCTTAAGGACGAACCCCTCAGAATAACCTTGTTTACTCGCACAATCCAATCCAGTGACATCTTTTATTCCCTCTTCTTTTCTTATGTCAAAACTATTTAAACTCTCATACTTAAGCATATTTTTGTTTATTTTATCTCTAGTGTAGAGTTTTTTTGTTATTTATTAAAAATGATTATTTTACATTTATTTCAGAAGGCATTTTCTATGTTGTTGTTGTTAAGTGCCATTGAGTCGATTCCGACCCATAGCGACCCTGTATAGGGTTTCTGAGGAGCAGCTGGTGAGCTTGAACCACCAACCTTGCAGTTCAAACGACTTCACAATCTGACATGTTGTTGTTGTTTTTGTGTGCTGTCAAGTTGATTCCGACCCATAACAACCCTGTTTAGGGTTTTCGAGGAGAAGCTGATGAGCTTGAACCGCCAACATTGCGGTTCAAATGACTTTGCAATCTGGTACATTAACCCACAGCACCAGAGCAGAATCCTAAAAATTCCTGACCCAAAATTAATCTTTCCTGTAGCCTTTTTCTTTTTTTTTTTTTATTGAAATGTGTTCATTGAACTTTCTTTACTATTAAAAAAGCAGTCAAAAGCAAAACTATTATTTTGTGATTCTGGCTTCTTTAATTAAAGTGTTTGAAAGCAATCATGGTTGCAGATGGATGGTCAAATTTTTAGATACCAGACCAGGTACTACTTGATAATCTGATATCTGCTGTTCTCAGTAAAAGAGGGAGGAAAGGGTTCGATGAACCTGGAAGGTTTGTGAGTACTTTGCTATTTTCCCAATATTCGCTGATCATTAAGCCATGCTTAGACAATACAGTGATGCTATGACTAATATAATATGTTAAGAGTAATCAGTAGTTGATCTTCTATTCTTCTTCTTCCTCTGCTCTTTATAAATCTTATTGTAATTAACATACTTGAACCATTTTTTAAATCAGAATGGTTTCCTTAAATGCATAAGAAAAATCTTATATTTTAATTTTTTGAGTTTTGATTATTTTTAATACTGGAATAACATATTGACATATCTTATGATAATCTAATTGTGTCATAATGTTAGCAATCCAAGAATGTACTCTCAGATCTGAAAAATCCTAAAATAAACCATGCCTCGGTTTTCTCTTCTATAAAAGTGGAACTTTAAAAACTACCTATCATTGCTCTTACTAGGTCATTGTGTGAATCATCAGGTAATAAGAAAGAAAACAAGATGTTGAAAAGAAAGATCACTATTAAATGCAAAATAGTGTTATTCTTATTGAGTATGAGCCTGGGATAATATCCCATATCATGGTAAGTCTTGTCCTATTAGAAGCTTGTATAGTGTTTTTCTAAACTGTAGAAGTCTGTTATGGACCCATCATTACTTAGTATTTTATCCAAACTGCTCTGTATAATACTGTATAAAAACCTTTTGTTACTTCTACAGTCAATTGACCCCCAAGTTAATACTTAGTAATTTCCAATTTGATAGATCTTCAAATTGTTGAACAGATTCAAGATGTTCCATCAGGCACAATACCGTAAAAAGTAATGTTGTCATGCACCTTCCCCCCTGTGTCGTCTTCTTCAAACATATCTTTTCCAACTGAACCTCACACTGATAAGAACTTCTCAACAGCTTCAATCAAGAGCCCTGGAGAGAGTTACTTTTTAAACTCCATTACCTTCATCTTCCTAAACATTACAAAAAAGAAAAAAAAAATCATGCTATTATTGTGCCAGCAGCTCTGGTAGCATAGTGGTTATGAATCAGGCTGCGAACCTCAGGGTCAGCAGTTCGAAACTACCAGCTGTTCAGTGGGAGAAAGAGGAGGCGTTTTGCTCCGGTAAAGATTTACAGCCTCGGAAACCCTGTATAGGGTCGCTATGGGTCAGAATCGACTCCACGGCACATAACAACAACAACAACCTTCATCTTCCTAAATATTACAAAAAAGAAAAAAAACAAAAATCATGTTATTATTTTGCCAGCAGTAGAGGCCTCTCAACTGTTTTCTAAAATGATATCTATAATACTTAAATGTAGTGCCATGGACTGCCAAAAGAACCAATAAATCTGTTTTGGAAGAAGTGCAGCCAGAGTGCTCCTTGGAGGCCAGGATGGCTAAGCTTCGTCTCTCCTACTTTGGACATATTGTCCGGAGGAAACAATCGCTGGAGAAGGATGTCATGCTGGGTAGGGTGGAGGGTCAGAGAAAAAGAGGAAGACCCCCAACGAGATGGATCAGCCAGGTGGCATCATTGATGGACTCAGGTGTGGCAGCGGTAGTGAGGTTGGCCCAGAATCTAACATTGTTTCGTTCTGCTGTGCATGGGGTCGCTATGAGTCGGTTCCGACTCGATGGCACCTGACAACAACAACAACAACAATACTTAAATATCAGTTAATTCCATCCATTCAAAAATACACTGGTTAATGTTAGGATTGGTTCTTTATATTTATCTTTACAACTTGGAATTCCAAGAACGTTAAACAGCTGTCATTCATAGAGATAATCTGGAGACTGTGACGCTAAAAGACATTAATGTTACCACCACCACTCCCCAAAAAAGAGTTATACTAGCAACAAATTAAGAGTCCAAAATATCATTAAATCTGCTAAAGAATAAGAAACAAATAGAACATATAAACATCTGACAATCTCCATAACCAGCCTTATGGCGATTTTATGATACAGATGATCTCAGAATTATTTTACCTAATAGCATCTGTAAATAAGGAATATAAAATGCTGATGCATACACTTCCAGCACACACACATTGTTCTGTAAGTTTATTAGGTTTTGTTTGTTTGTTTGCTTATTGTTCAGATTATCTTCTTTGATATACTTAGAAATGAGGAACCAACTCTTTCTCACTACATTCTTCACATTAGTTTTCAAAACTGTTCCCAGGTTACTCTGAATTTTTAACTTCCTATATTTTTTTCCCTCTATCACATTAATTTTTTTAATGCAAAGTCAAAAAGAAATCAGTCACCATAGTAAGTTGTTGTTGTTGTTAAGTGCCATCGAGTCGGATCCGACCCATAGCGACCCTGTACAGGGTTTCCGAGGCTGTAAATCTTTACAGGAGCAGAACGCCTCATCTTTCTCCCGCGGAGCGGCTGGTAGTTTCGAACTGCTGGCCTTAAGGTTCGCAGCCCGATTCGTAACCACTACGCTACCAGAGCTGAGATGAATTCTTACTATGGGACAAGTATGAATCAGTGGGGACACCAGGCTAAGCCATATTATAAATACATATCACATATCCTTTCATTTTATTTCTGGTACTTCCAGATTCTATTTGAAAGAACTGACAACTCTGCATTTATGCCAATATTTATTTTGGTAGTCAGCAATCAAATGGAATAGATCTGACAAGGAATATGAAAAGTCGGTTCAATGTTTTTGGCAGGATTTTTCAATCTTACTATGCTTTATTATATTTGTGTGGAGAGCCTTGAATGTTTGTTTTTGTTTTGCTTTGTTTTTGGCAAACAGGAGAAAATGTAGGAAACTAAATATTTGTAATAAATTCCTCTCAGTTTGTCATAATGTTTTAGCTTGTATGTACTATGGAAACTGTGCCACTGGTATTTAGAAACCAACATGATGACCCACCATGCACAGATTTCAACAAAACTTCCAGAATAAGACAGGCTTGAAAGGCATAATCTATTTCTGAAAAGTATCCAGTAGAAATGTGTGGATTTCAAGAGATGTTTTTGAGACCTCAAGAGATATTTTTGAAACATTGTCAATAGTCATGTGACAAAAGTCCAGAGAATAAGAGACTTAGTGGAAGACTTCTCTATTGTCCATACCAAGGCTATCCTAGACTAGCCTCAGCTAGTCAACTTCCTAAACATGTAATGCACACAGCCAATAGTTTCATGAGTGCCACTAAGAACAAAGATCTTTATCTCACACAGTAGCAAAAAATAATGCTATTGGCATAAGTTTATTATACAGCATTTTTGTGTGAATGCATAAATAATTCCTATCAAACCATTTCTAATAGAAACAGATCATAGTTTATCCATAATCCTTTGACTCTTGCTTTGATATAGGCCAAGAAATCTTGAGATATACTTTATAGACTCTATTTGAGGTTAGCTAATTAATTTCCATATCAACAAATTTAAATGAGGACCAGCACCTGATACAAAGTAGATAGCCAATAAATATCAAAGTTTTTCTTTTTGTGGGGGAGGAGAAAAAGAGGGGTTAAGAAATAATTTGTTTCGAGGAAGGTCATAGAGTCACCATGATTCACAACTGACTCCATGGCACATAAAAAAAAATAACAAGGCAATAAGGGAGATTCAGAGTCCTGGCGTGTTACTGTAGGATAATCTCTGGACTGCTAACCACAAAGTAACTGTCCCAAACCTACCAGATGCTCCTCAGAAATCTTACATAGGGTTGCTATGGATCAGAAATGACTAGACTGAAAGGAACTTTAACAACAAAGCAAGGTTCAAATAATCAAAATTGTATTAAAGAATTTTATATAAGTTTAAAAAATAAGTGGATACTGATATTTGAAAGAAATCTTTTGCATCTTCAAATGAGTGACCTAATAACAAAAAGGTTTACCTTTTGACTATGACAGAGACTCAGGGGCCTAAGAGACCAGTAATGCAGAGTTCATGATGGTACAAAGCTGAGTTAAAACCAGGAAGAGGACATATCAATATGTTGTTGTTTTAGGTGCCATCGAGTTGCCACTGACTCATAGTGACCCTATGCACAGCAGAATGAAACAATGTCTGATCCTGGGCAAACCTCACTACTGTTGCCACACTTGAGTCCATCGATGCTGCCACCTGGCCAATCCATCTCATTGGGGGTATTCCTCTTTTTCTCTGACCCTTACCAAGCATGATATCCTTCTCCAGTGACTGGTCCCTCCGGACAATATGTCCAAAGTATGAGAGACGAAGTTTGGCCATCTTGGCCTCCAAGGAGCACTCTGGCTGCACTTCTTCCAAA
>NW_006409033.1:292646-334575 GCF_000296735.1 Chrysochloris asiatica | reverse complement strand
TCACCTCTCTTTGGAATGGGCACAAATATAGATCTCTTCCAATCAGTCGGCCAGATAGTTGTCTTCCAAATTTCTTGGCAGAGATGAGTGAGTGCTTCCTGTGCCGCCTCACTTTCTTGAAAGATTTCAATTTTTATTCCATCAATTCCTGGTGCCTTGTTCTTTGCCAGTTCCTTCAATGCACCTTCGACTTCCTCCTTCAGCATCATTGGCTTCTGATTATATGCTACCTCTTGAAATGGTTGAACATTAACCATGTCCTTTTGGTACAGTGACTCTGTGTATTCATTCCATCTTCTCTTGATGCTTTCTGCATCATTCAATAATTTACCCAGAGAATCTTTCAATAATGAAAGTCAAGACTTGAATTCTTTCTTCTGTTCCCCCAGCTTGAGAAATGCTGAGCATGTTCTTCCTTTTTGGATTTCTGAATCCAATCTTTACACTTTGGCTTTATCTTCTCAAGTTGATCTTTGAAATTTTCTGTTCAGCTCTTGGACCTCCTCATTTATTCCATTTGCTTTATCATCTCTATGCTGGAGAGCAAGTTTTAGAGTCTCTTCTGATATCCATTTTGTCCTTTTCCATATCAATATAGCAAGTGGAAATACAAAATGTCAAAATTTCAAAAGTGAATAAAGAAAGAGCTGAAGAAATGGAAAGGTAAAAGGGGATAAGCAAGGAGACAAGAGTCTGTATCTGTTACAAACATAACTTTTGTTTATAGCTTTCCTTTAGATTCCAGCAAGTATGTTTGAGGGTGAATCAAAAAATATTCACACTTTGGCTGTAGAATTTATTTTAATCAACTTTTAGAAATGGCAAATGCGTTATATTTAGCATAATCTGTAAGCATCAATTTTCCAGCTGATGTTTGACTTTTGAGCTGTTTCTTGGTGGGTAGCTGAGGATGTTTCCATTCCATACTTTGCCATTTATTCCCAGACTTGCAGTGATGAATCCATGTCTTGTCATCAGCGAAGATATTTTTTGAACTGTTTTTACCTTCCTTCAAGTATGGGACCAAATTTTATTTTCAGACATCCAAACAATTCTGTTTATGCCTTTCTCTGTGTTGTTTCAGTACCCATCTCACAATAACTTTTTAAACCCAGGTCTGTAGTGGATTATTTCCATGGCTAATTTGCAATTGATTTGCCACATAATCCACTATCACTTGTCTATCATCATTTCACATGCACACTCAATGTAGTCATCAGCCATGGAAATGCACAGGCATTTTAATACAACAAGAGTGCAGATAATTTTTTTATTAACCCTCATAGATTCCAGGTTTCATTAAAGAAACAAGAGGCAAAGTCAACAGAGATATCATTGCCTGCTGTTGTGAGGCTACCATACCACTCCCTTCAAAACTGAAGTGCTTAATCCTCCATATGTCCAGAGATGCCTTGCTCCCTCTAATGTATGGAAAACATAATCCATTAACTGGCTAATGCAGGGAGACCTAGTGTGACATTGTCAGAATAGTACTGGCCTGCCATCTTCAAGGTCAGTAGTTCAATCCCACCAGCCATTCCTCAGAAACCCTATACAGGATCATTGTGAGTTGGAATAGACTCAATGGCATGTAACAACAGCCATCTACCCTAAAGGAAATGTGTGTGTGTGGTTAAGCCAAAAGATATGCCAGCAGAATGTTCTCTGGGGTTCCTTGCTCAAGCAGTAATTAAACCCTTTGTAAAGGATGTTCGTAGGTAATATTTTTTCCTTAAGCAGTTATCTTAAGTCACTCAAAAATCTAAGTTCTAACTTGGTGGTGGTGGTGGTGGTGGTTATGTGCCGTGGAGTCAGTTCCGACTCATAGGGTTTCCAAGGCTGTAAATATTTACAGGAACAGAAAGCCTAATCTTTCTCCCGCAGAACAGCTGGTTGTTTTGAACTGCTGACCTTGTAGTTCGCAGCCTGATTCATAACCACTACACTACCAGAGCTCCTTAAACTCTAACTTGTTGTTGTTGTTGTTAAGTGCCGTCGAGTCGGTTCCGACCCATAGCGACCCTGTACAGGGTTTCTGAGGGTGTAAATCTTTACGGGAGTAGAAAGCCTCATCTTTCTCCCGTGGAGCGGCTGGTAGTTTCGAACTGCTGACCTTAAGGTTCGCAGCCCGATTCATAACCACTATGCTACCAGATGACCAATCTTTACATTTAAAAGGAATTCAGACAAAAAGTAATATAATCTTCATTCTTTCTTAACCAGATGATTTTGTTGTTGTGAAGTGCCTTTGAATGGATTCCAACTCATAGTGACCCTTTATAGGGTTTTTGAGGAGCAGTTGGTGGGTTTGAACTGCCTACCTTGTGGTCCAGTGCTTATTCTACAGCCACAAAAAGACTCCTTCCTAACCAGTCGACCAACCTTTATATTTCAAAAGACTTCTAGCTAAACTGATGCAGTCTACAACCAATCATTGACCCCCACTTGGCAAATTCTTGCTATTATGCATTGTATTTCATCCACTTATCCATATATGGTATCTAAGTGGTAATGTCCAATCAACTTTTTTATTTTTATAAACTGACATTTTACTTTACACTTATGGTGTTCTTTGTTCTCATTCATTACAAGTCTCCAGAGCTTTACTACTTTGTTTCACTCTGTGAGAGCAGAGCAGAGATTTCCCAAGGTTTCAGACTACTTTGAATATTCAGTAACTCTCCTTTGATTTCTTTTTTTCTTTTTAACTTTAGAAGAATAAGAGTTCCTTACTCTTTGACAAATTCTTGGACCTCATATTATCCATACATAGCTACATTACATTGGCTACTCTGCCAATTATGAGTATTTTTTATAATGTTAAGTTTTGTTTATTTTATTGTTGTTGTTGTTTTCCATATAATTATATGAATTTTTATTTCTAGGAAAAAAACATTTTCTCAGCTTACAAAAGTTGGATGTTTGCCACTTTGATTACCATTAAGGAAACTCAACTAGACAAATATGCCTTTTGGGGATTGGGCTGAGCTAAGGAATTTGATACATTTCTTGTTGCTATTGTTTCCCTGGCAACATTTTTCTATGATGTTGAATTTAAATTCACAGTAATCAGTTTACAATGAGCAACGAATTCAATCTCAAAGCAAGTAAAGAATGTTAAAACCTGGCACAAGAGAATTGTGTATCTCTAAGCCCAGTTCCTCTGAAATGTACAGCAAAAGCCTTCTTTAACATAGGCAAAGCTCAGATATAGGTAATAATACAAAAGCTCCACTATTTTTGTGTGAGGATTGCTTATGGAGGTTGCAAAGGCCTGTTTCCGTACAATTTGTGGAAGGATACTGGGAGATTTGCCTACTCATGTGGTAGAGGCTGCTAGATAATCACTAAATCTGTTTTATATCACTGGTGATGGGGAGTTGAACATGTGAGTATGTGGTCAGTGGAATGAGTATGTGGGAGGAAGTAATGTAGGTCACTTAGTTAAAGAAAAAAATAGGTCCTTTTTTGGTTGTTGTCCAGATGCAGAATATCAACAATGATTCCAAATTCCAGGGGACTCTAAATCAATTAGGAACAATGGAAGGTACCCGGATCCCTGAGTCATCACTCAGGAAAAGACTACTAAGGAGAACAGAAAATGTGTGCTTTGTTTGGTGGATCAAGGATAAATTTTACTATGTAGTTCACTGAAATCTGGGAGGATATATGTACGTTATCATTGCTGTTAGTTACCACAGCTGGTACCAACTCTTGGCAACCCATGAACAAAACACTGCACAGTCCTGCAATGTCCCCATGACTGGTTTCAGATTTAACTGTTGTGATCCATAGAGTTTTCATTTTTGGTATTTGGGGAGTGGATTGTCAAGCTTTTCTTCTTAGTCTGTCTTAATCTGGAAGTGACACTGAACCCTGTTCAGTGTCATAGCAACATACAAGTTGCCACATAATTGTGCATGATAAATTAAACCCAGGGCTCTCTCATGGAAGGTGAGGATTCTACCTGTGATCCACCAACTGCTCTCTTGTTGTTCAGTGCCATCAAGTCAGTTCTGATTCATGGGAACACTGTATAGGGTTTCTGAAGGGTGGCTGATGGGTTTGAACTGCTAATGAAATTTAGTGCTTAGCCTACAGCACCACACCCCAACTCCTATAGCAATGAAAATCCTTAAAGAACCTGATTCTATTGAGTTTATTCTGATTCACAGTGATCAAATAGTGACCACATAGGACAGAGTAGAACTGCCCTCTAGGTTTCCAAAACTGTACAGTTTTATGGAAGCAGGCTGCCACACCTTATTCCCAAGGAAACCACCCATCTTTTGATTAGCAGCTGAACAGTTAACCAGTGAACCACCAGTACTCGTATTTATAGCAACTGGTGGTTGTGTGTCGTCCAGTTGATTCTGACTTAATAGAAACCCTGTATAGGATTTCTGAGACAACCTATCTTCAAGGAAGCTGAAAAACCTCATCTTTTTCCTATGTAGCTGCTGGTAAATTTGAACTGCTGACTTTTCAGTTAGGAGCCCAACCCACTATGCTACCAGAGCTCCTCTTTAAATGATTTGTTGTTGCTGTTTTTGTTAAGTGCTGTTATTAGTTTTGAATCATAACTACCCTTTTTAGGGTTTCTAAGGTTGTTATGTTTGAACCACTAACTTTGTGCTTTGCAGTCCAGTGCTTCTGCTACAGCACCACACCAGTATTCCTTAAAGCAAGTGTTGTTGTTAAGTGCCAACTCATGGTGGTGATAGTATGCCGTGGAGTTGGTTCTGACTCATAGCTATCCTGTAAAAGGTTTCTGAGGAGTGGCTAGTGAGTTTGAACAGCTGAGGTTGCAGTTCAAACTGAACAGAAAATGTCAAAGACAATTTCAGAAGACCAAGTCAAGTATTATAATGAAATGTGCAAAGACAAGGAGTCACAAAATAAAAAGGGAAAAACATGCTCAGCATTTCTAAAGTTGAAAAAAAAACAACAACTGAAGAAAAAATTCAGCCTCAAGTTGCAGTACTGAAGCATCTACATGCAAAATATTGAATGATGCAGACAGCATCAAAAGAAGATGGAAGGACTACACAGAGTCATTGTACCAAAAAGAAATGGTTGATGTTCACCTAGATCAAGATATAGTATATAATAGAGAGTAAAAGTTACTGAAGGAAGAAAGCCGACGTGCACTGAAAGTATTGACAAAGAACAAGGCTCTGGGAATTTATGGGAAACAAATTGAAATCTTCCAATAAACTGATGCGGCACTGAAGACCCTCACTCATCTATGCAAAGAAATTTGGAAAACAGCTACTTAGGTATTTAGCTACTTAGCAATCAATTGATTGAAAGAGTTCCATATTTTGTGCCCATTCCAAAGAGAGAGATCATCTAACTGAATGAAGAAATCTGACAAGATCATTGATATCACATGAGTTTAAAGTTTTGATAAAGATAATTTTAAAAAGGCTGAAACGGTTCATTGCCAGAGAAATATCAGATATTAAAACCAGCTTCAGAAGAAGACATGGAACCAGGGATATCATTACTAACATTAGTTGGCTCTTTGCGGAAAGAAGAGAATACCAGAAGAAATGTTTACTTATGCTTTATAGACTATGCAAATGTACTGAGTTTGATCATGACAAGCTATGGACAGTATCGTGGAGAAACTGCATTCTGGAACACTTAATTGTGCTCATAAGGAACATGTACATGGACCAAGAGGCAATCATTCAAATAAAATAAGAGGACACTGAATGTTTTAAAGTAAGGAAAGGTGTGCTACAGGGTTGTATTTATTCACCATAGTTGTGTACTCTTAGCAAACAACCTGATAAACTGGATTATATGAAAAAGAATGCAGCATCAGGATTGGAGGAAGACCCATTAACTACATGCAATATGTAGATGATATAACCTTACTGGTTGAAAGCAAAGAGGACTTAAAATGCTTATTGATGAAGAACAAAACCACAGCCTTAGGTTGTACCTGGGTTGTACCTCAATGAAAAGAAAACAAAAATCCTCACCACTAGACCAATAAATAACATGATAAATGGAGAATAGATTGAAGTTGCCAAAGACTTCATTTTGCTTGAAACCACTATCATGGAAACAGCATTCAAGGAAGCAAAAGTCCTCATTGCTAAACCAATAAATAATTTCCTTGCATGCTGCACAAAACCTCTTTAAAGTGCTCAAGAATAAATATATATCAATTTGAGGACTAAGGTGTGCCTAACCCAAGCCATGGTATTTTCAATAACTTCATTGCATGCAAAAATTAGACCATGAATAAGGAAGATTTTAGAAGAACTGATGCCTTTGAGTTATTGTGTTCAAGAAGAATAATGTAAAGTAGTATAGGCTAGTAGAATAAAGAAATCTGTGTTGGAAGATATATAGCCAGAATGCTCTTTGGAAGTCAGGATGGTGAGAGTGTCTCATACTTCAGCCGTGTTTTCAAGAGGGACCAGTCCCTGAAGAAGGAAATCATGTTTGATAAAGTAGAGGGTCCGTGAAAAAGAGGAAGATGCTCAATGAGTTGGGTTGGCACAATGACAGCAGCAATGGGGTTCAGTGCAACAATGATGGTGAGGATGGCATTGGGCCAGGCAGTGCTTTGTTCTGTTTTGCACAAGATCGCTATGAGTCAGAACTGTCTGGACAGTACCTAACAACAATAGCCCCAACACATGTGGATAGATCCTTATTTGTGCTTTCTTTGTTATGATAATGAGGTCCTTCTGCCACAGTTGTTTAAATCCTAGTTACTGCAGAGTGATATATGGAGCAGCATGAACACATATGCAAACTAGTAGGCACAGGAGAAGACAGACACCATGAAGAACAAGTAGGCAAATTAATCTGTAAGTCCAGGAACTCTAAAGATTTCCTGCTACTAGGAACAGAACACTGAATGGTTTAAAATTAAGAAAGGTGTGCGACAAGGTTGTATTCTTTCACCATACTTATTCAACCTGTATGCTGAGCAAACAGTATGAGAAGCTGGGTTTTATGAATAAAAATGTGGTATCAGGATTGGAGGAAGACTCATTAACAACCTGCAATATGGAGATGATACAACCTTGCTTGCTGAAAGTGAAGAGGACATAAAACATTTACTGATGGAGATCAAAAACACAGCCTTCGGTACGGATTACATCTCAATGTCAAGAAAACAAAAATCCTCACCACTGGATCAATACATAACATTCTTATCAATGGAGAAAAGATTGAAGTTGTCAAGGACTTCATTCTTCTTGGATCAGCTATCAACACTCATGGAAGTTGTGGTCAAGAAATCAAACAATGTATTGCATTAGGCAAATCTGCTGCACAAGACCTTTTAAAGTGTTGAAGAGCAAACTAACGTGCGCCTGACCTAAGCCATGGTATTTTCAATCACCTCATATGCATGCGAAAGCTGGACAGTGAGTAAGGAAGACTGTAGAAGAATTGATACTTTTGAGTTATGTGTTGGAGGAGAATATTGAAAGTGCCATGGGCTGCCAAAAGAACCAATAGATCTGTTTTGAAGTGCAGCTAGAGTGCTCCTTGGAGGCCAGGATGGCCAAACTTCGTCTCTCATACTTCGGACATATTGTCAGGAGGCACCAGTCACTGGAGAAGGATATCATGTTTGGTAAGGTGGAGGGTCAGAGAAAAAGATGAAGACCCCCAAAGAGATGGATTGGCTAAGTGGCAGCATCGATAAACTCAAGCATGGCAACAGTAGTGAGGTTGGCCCAGAATCAGGCAGTGTTTGGTTCTGCTATGCATAAGGTTTCTATGAGTGGGTGTCAACTTGATGGCACCTAACAACAACAACAGGAATGGAAATGCTTGGAAAAAGTGGAGCATCACTGAAATGAGGAAGACCTACAACTAGATGGATTGGCACAGTGGATGTCATGCTGGGTAAGATGAAGGGTCAGAGAAAAACAGGAAGACCCGCAACGAGATGGATCAGCCAGGTGGCATCATTTATGGCATCAAGTGTGGCAGTGGTAGTGAGGTTGGCCCAGGATCGGACATTGTTTCGTTCTGCTATGCATGGGGTCACTATGGGTCAGTTCCGACTCAATGGCACCTGACAACAACAACAACAACAACATATTGAATTGTGAGGAAATAAATTTCTTATCTTTAAAGCCAACACAGAAAAATCAAGACACCCAGCGTTTTACTCTACCTCATACCATGGCTCCAAGTGAGGTTCTGGTGGATTAGCATAGATATGGTAATTGTTTCCCTGTGGTGAGAACCCCAAACAAAAGACCCCTTCCAACATGTGGATCCAGGATTGTATTTTGCTTCCTTTTATTTTGTTTTGTAGGGGTGTGGAAAGGGAAATCTGTTATTGTTGTTGTTGGTTTTATGTACTTTTGATTTGTTTCCAACTCATAACAAGATTCTATAGGTTTTCTGAGAGTTGCTCATGGGTTTGAACTGCTCACTCTCTGGTTAGTATATCTTATAGTACCACAGCAGGGCTTACTAGGAATGAACAGTTGTTGTTGTCAAGTGCCGTCGAGTCGGTTCCGACCCATAGCGACCCTGTACAGGGTTTCCGAGGGTGTAAATCCTTACGGGAGTAGAAAGCCTCATCTTTCTCCCGCGGAGCGGCTGGTAGTTTCGAACCGCTGACCTTAAGGTTCGCAGCCCGATTCGTAACCACTACGCTACCAGAGCTCCTTAGGAATGAACAGTACCAAGTACTTAATTACTGTCCTGGTGCAGTGCTGTAGAATAAACACTGGACTACTAACCACAAGGTGGGTAGGTCAAAAACACCAATTGTCCCTCAGAAACCCTATTCAGTGTTGCTAAGGGTCAGAATCAATTTAAAGGTGTTTAGCAACAACAGAAATTTTGAATGGAGAAAAATATCTAAGATTCCCCTCTCCTCTATAAGGAGGTCTCAGTCTGGATGAGAACTCAGTTTGAGGCTCCTGATAAAAAAAGTAAAGTCAAATGGACTGGGAATGTAGCAAGGTTAGCCAAAGGGCCTAATACCTTCATCTGCAGCTCCCTTCAGAAATTACAGTGGCTGGCTGTGTACCAAGTTTAATGTGGGAAGGAAAGCTTTCCCTCATGAGGCCTGCCAGGTAAAACTTTTTTAATCCTACATGGTCAGGCCTGAAAGATCACAAATAAAATTTTCACTGGTGTGCTGTGGAGTAGGTTCCAACTCATAAGGACCATGTACAGGGTTTCTGAGCCTGTAAATCATTATGGGAACAAAAAGGCTCATCTTTCTCTCATGGAACAGCTGGTAGTTTTGAATTGTTAACCTTGAGATTAGCAGCCCAATTCATAAACACTATGCTACCAGATCTTCTTTGGCTGGAGGTGGACTCCTCAAATATCATAAAATCCTGTATAAGACTCTCCTGTATTCTCAAAATACTACCTTAATTTTACATACCCCTCCAACTACCGTTCTCATAGAAACAAAATTCTTAATGATAAACCTTTACTTTCTGAATCTATTTCTTCATCATCCATTCACTCTTCCACCTATAGGACTAAAACTGCTCTTGTCAAAGTCACTTACAATTTCACTGTCACTGCCTAGATTGGCCTCCTCTCTTCTTTCATTTTATTGGTTATACTAGTTTTTTTGTTGTCGTTGTTGTTTATTGTGAGGTTTACAAGAGAGAACATCAGCTTTACACTTATCCTATCATATTTTGTTTCATTGCAATGACTACAATCCCCTCCATGCATCATCAAATAACCAAAGGATACACCACACACATACACTCACCCCACCCCCGCCTCGGCCACCAGTACACAGCCCTTCTCCCTCCCTGAGTCCAATGTCCATAGCTGCTCCATCTGTCCACACCATCATCTCTGTCTCCATTCCTGGCATCGCTGCCTCTCTGGGTAGGGTCCCACTCTCAATTCTTCTCACTTGATGATCCCAGGGACCTCCACTTCTGGGCTGCAAAATCAATCACTCTCCTTTTGTCAAAAAAACATCTACCTCTATATTTTCTACCCTCACAGTTAGTCCTGATGGCAATTATTCACTATTGTACCACAAGCGTCTTATCCCCATATCCTTTTGTCAGCCTGGTCCCAACAGATTGGAAATCATTCAGTGGTGATTCTACTTTCCCCCGCCCCTTCTAGAACTAGGCTCCCTCTTGAAAACTTGTAAGACAGTCACTTCTTGCCTTTAAAGGCACCCCCATTTTTGGTAGCCAATGTCTAAGTTGCCCATTCCTGTCAATCCTGTGTACCAAGGAGGTGGGAGTGATCTTTGCTGTAAAGATTTGTTCCCTTTTTTGAGGAGCTACAGCTATATCCATACGTGTAGGTAAAGTCATCAAATTGTAGCAGGTCACTCTTTTTTTTTCTTTCTTTCCTCTTCTCTCTTCTTCTAATCGAGTTCTAATCATCCAGCCATCGAAGCCAGGTCAAGAGGGTGTTCTTGTGCATCTCCCTCACTTCATATCAGCTGGATGCTTCACTCTCCACTCTAGTCCTCTGTAGCCTTGTCACTGACTCTGGGCCTAGGAGTCCCCAGGTCTTGCCATATTGCTGGCCATCCAGGTCTCTACCTAGATTCTCAGGATTCTATCAAATGTGGTTGGGATTAACTCATAACTTCATTGCTGTTTTTCTCCCCTCTTCCCTTATTGGTGACCAACGTGGCCACCAGACAGATCACATGAGTCCAAGTCTTGGAAGGGGGTTTGCTCTGAGGGGTCCCAACCACTTGACTTGATGGCTTCTGGGCAAACAGCTTACTTGTTCTTGTAGTAATCAATCATACTGCCATTATTGTTTCGGATTTTTCTGCCGGTCTTTATTTCACAAAGTATCTTCTGTTCTTATAGCCACTCCAGACTTGTCTACTCATCCTTTCCAGTGGAAATTTCCTGCCTCAGTTGGTTCTGGATTCCATCTATGGTTTTGTGCAATGTAAAGGCTCCACAGGAGGCCTCTTTCACTGGATAACTTCTAGTCCCACTTTAAGGTATTCCAATCAGTTATAGGTTAAAGATTGACTTATAAGCTTTCTGTAGTGATGAGTCTGGCTATTCATTCCCTGCCACCCACTCCCTGAGTGTCTATTTTACAATGGTAGACAAGGAAAAGCAAGATTCAAAAGACAGCCAAACATCTTAACATTATTCTCTTTTACCTCTTCAAATCATGCCTTAATCCCTATATCCCAGAGCCCTGTTGTTCCAAGGTTGTGCATACATCATCATTTACCTCTGTCCCACTTAGCCCATGCAAAACTCCTAACTGTGCTCCCACCAGACTTCTTCTTCCATTCTCCTCTCCCGTTTTGTGTGGTGTCCCACCATGCCACCCCCACACCCTTCTCCTACACCCAAGCTATCCTGTGTCTATTCCCTACTCTGTGCTCTATCTTGCCTTCACTCCTACTCTCCTCTCATTGCATACATCCTGGAGATCAGCAAATATGTATATAATTGTTTCTCCCTTTTAGTGTGGATGCTTCACTTAGTTTTTTACAATAATGGTCCTATGCAGTATTTGTCCTTTTGTGACTGACTAATTTCACTCAGCATAATGTCCTCAAGGTTCATTCATGTTATGCGGTGGCTTGCATCTTCCTGGTTGTTCTTCAAGGTAGCATACTATTCCATTGTGTGTCTGTATGACAGTTTATTTATCCATTCTTAAATTGATGGGCATTTAGGCAGTTTCCATCTTTTTTTTTTTTTTTTTATTGCAAATAGTGCTGTTATGAACATTGGTGTGCATATATCTACTTGTACTATGACTCATATTTCTTGTGAGTAAATAACAAGTAGAAGAATTCCTGGATCATAAGGTATTTCAATTTCCAACCTTCTGAGGAAGCGCCATATTGCTTTCCAGAGTGGTTAGACCATTTTGCTATCCTACCAACAATGTACGATGGTCCCAGTCTCTCCGTATCCTCACCAGCATTTATTATCCTCTACTTTTTTTTATCTTTGCTGTTATTGCTGGTGTGAGATGATATCTCATTGTTGTTTTGATTTGCATCTCTTTATTGGCTAGTGATCTTTTCCAATCAGTTGGCAAGATAGTTGTCTTGAAATTTCATGGCAGAGATGAGTGGGTGACTTCTGTGTTGACCCACTTTCTTGAAAGATTTCAATTTTAATTCCATCAATTCAGGTGCCTTGTTCTTTGCCAAGTCCTTCAATGCACCTTGGACTTCCTCCTTCAGTATCATTGGCTCTTGATCTCATGCTACTTCTTGAATCGGTTGAACATTAACAATTTTCTTTTGGTTCAGTGACTCTGTGTATTCCTTCCATCTTCTCTGGATGATTTCTGCATCATTCAATAATTTGCCCAGAGAATCTTTCAATAACAAAACTCGGGCTTGAATTATTTCTTCTGTTCCCCCAGCTTGAGAAATGTTGAGCGTGTTCTTCCTTTTTGGTTTTCTGATTCCAGATATTTGCACATTTTGTTGTAATAATTGGCTTTACTTTCTTGAGCTACCTTTAAAGTTTTCTGTTCAGCTCTTGCATCTCCTCATTTCTTCCATTTGCTTTAGCATCTCTATATTGGAGAGCAAGTTTCAGTGTCTCTTCTGACATCCATTTTGACCTTTTCCTTCTTCTTGTCTTCTTAATGACTTTTTGCTTTCTTCATGTGTGTTGTTTTTAATATCATCCCACAACTCTTCTGGTCTTCAGTCTTTCATGTTTAATGTATCAAATATTTTCTTCAGATGATGTCTAAATTGTTGTTGTTGTTAAGTTCCATCGACTCAATTCTGACCCGTAGTGATCTTGTATAAGGGTTTCCGAGGAGCAGCTGGTGAGCTTGAACTGCCGACCTTTCAGTTCAAATGGCTTTGCATTCTGGCACATTAACCCACAGCACCTCACCAGGACTTCGATGTCTAAATTAAGATGGGATATATTCAAGGTCATATTTTAAAATTAAGAAAGGTGTGTGACAAGGTTGTATTCTTTCACCATACTTATTCAACCTGTATGCTTAACAAATAATCTGAGAAGCTGGATTATATGAAGAAAAATGTGGCATCAGGATTGGAGGAAGACTCATTAACAACCTGCAATATGCAACACAATACAACCTTGCTTGCTGAAAGTGAAGAGGACTTAAATTATTTACTGATGAAGATAAAAGAGCACAGCCTTCAGTATGGATTACCTCTCAATATAAAGAAAACAAAAATCCTCCCCGCTGGACCAATAAACAACATTCTTAACAATGGAGAAAAGATTGAAGTTGTCAAGGACTTCATTCTTCTTGGTTCAACTATCAACAGTCATGGAAGCAGCAATCAATAAATCTTTAGGCAAATCTGCTGCAGAAGACCTTTTTAAAGTGTTGAAGAGCAAAGATGTCAGCTTGAGGACTAAGATGTGCCTGACCCAAGCCATGGTATTTTCAATAACCTCATATGCATATGAAAGCTGGACTGTGAATAAAGAAGACCGTAGAAGAATTGATGCTTTTGAGTTATGGTATTGGAGGAGAATATTGAAAGTGCCATGGGCTACCAAAAGAACCAATAGATCCGTTTTGGAAGAAGTGCAGCTAGAGTGCTCCTTGGAGGCTAGGATGACCAAACTTCATCTCTCATACTTTGAACATATTGTCAGGAGGAAGCAGTTGCTGGAGAAGGGTATCATGTTTGATAAGGTGGAGATTTAGAGAAACAGAGGAAGACCCCCCCAGGGAGATGGATTGACCAAGTGGCAGCATTGATGGACTCAAGCGTGGCAACAATAGTGAGGTTGGCCCAAGATTGGGCAGTTTTTTGTTCTGCTGTGCATAACGTCCCTATGAGTCAGTACCAACTCAATGACACCTAATAACAACAACAACAATGGCTAGTGATCGTTAACATTTCTTCATATGTTTGTTGACTGCCTGGATCTCTTCTTTGGTGAAGTGTCTGTTAAGTCCTGTGCCTGTTTTCTAATTGGGTTATTTGTCTTTTTCTTGTAGATGTTTTCTAGTTTCCTATATATTTTAGAAATGAGCCCCTTGTTTGATGTATCATTGCAAAAGATATTTTCCTGTTCTGTGGTTTCCCTTTTTACTCTTTTGGTGAAGTCTTTTGATGCACATAAGCTTTCAATTTTTAATATTTCCCACTCATCTATTTTGTCTACTTTTGTTTGTGTACTTTTCAAAATGTTTGGTAGTCCATGTATCCCCTCTATTAGAGCCCTCATATTTGTCCCTGGTTTTTCATTGATGACTTTCATAATTTGTGGATTCACATTTAGGTCTTTAATCCATGCTGATTTGGTTTTTGTATAGGGTGTGAGGTAAAGGTCTTGTTTCAATCTTTTGCATATTGCTTTCCAGTTCTGCCAGTGCCATCTGTTAAAGAGACTATATCCTTTCCACTCATGTAACATACCTAGGCACTTTGTCGAAAATCAGTTGGCTGTACATGAATGGGTTATTTTCTGGATTCTTGATTCTGTTCCACTGATCAATGTATCTTTCATTGCACCAGTACCAGGCTGTTTTGACCACTGTATCCCTGAAGTAGATTTTGAAATTAGGATGTGAGAGGCTACCAACCTTGCTCTTCTTCTTGAGCATTGTTTTGCTTATCATGGGTCTCCTTCCTTTCCATATAAAGTTTGTAATTTTCTTTTCCATCTCTTTGAAGAATGTCACTGGAATCAATCCATTGGCATTCAATATAATTATCGATAGGTATAAATTAATTGCTGTCATTATATTAATTTTTTGGTAATGCTGTTCATTCCTTTGTTCAGCATGCCTTCTTGTGCTGAGTTTGTGGGTTTTGTGCTATTTCTTGTCAGTTTCTTCTTAGTTTTCATGTTTGCTTGTTCTGCTTGCAAGTCCATTTTCATGGTAAGTTGTGAAGTATTAACAGTCTTTGTGGCTACCTTATAGTCTATTAATTTTTATCTCCATTTAAGAGAATCTATTGTATCCTGTAATCTACCTGACATCCTCAACACCTGGATCTCTGTTCCTACATTGATCCCTCCTTTGACATTGATATTATTTTGATCTTCGGTTGACCTCCCAGGTCCTTTGAATTTGTTGTTGTAGTTTTCTTCTGTTCTGAACAATGCTATGTGTCGACTGAGTTCCAGGTGGGGTTGCCACGCCTGTCAATCTCTGGTTGTTGTCTGTTCTTGTTGGTTTTCAGTTCAAAGAACTCCCTTTAGGATGTTTTGAAGTGCTGGATTGGTTTTGACAAAATCTCTTAGATTCCGTTTATACTGGAATGTTTTGATTGCACCATCATATTTAATTTATAGTTCTGCTAGATAGACGATTCTTGGTTGGCAGTTTTTTTTCTTTTAGGGTTTTGTATATGTCTCCCCATTACCTTAATCTGATTTGCTTGCCTTTGTAAGTGACACTTTTCTTCTCCCTGGCCACTTTTAGGATTCTCTCCTTCTCTTTTATTTTGGAAAGCTTGATTATTATATGTCTTGTTGACTTTCTTTTGGGATCTATCCTTCCTGGGGTACATTAGACTTCTTGAATGTTTATCTTCTCATCTTTCAAGATGTTAGGGAAATTTTCTTTCAGAAGGTCTTCAACTACCTCCTCCGTGGACCTCTCTGATTCTTCCTGTTCCAGAATATCAATTATTCTTAAGTTGTTCCTCTTCATGTTATCCAGCATGAATCTTAGACTAGCTTCAGATTTTTTTAAGCCTTTTTTCTGCTTGCTCTTCTGTCTTAGCAATACTGAGAGATTTGTCTTCCAACTTGCTAGTTCTGGCTTCCATCTCTTCTATTCTACTCCTTTTCCCTTTCAGTGTATTGTACATTTCTGATATTTTATTATTAATCATCTGGACCTCTTTTTGCAGGTTTTTAATTGTTTCCAATGCTGTATCAATCTTGTTTGATTGATCTGGTAGTACTTTCCTGACTTCTTCCTTGTTTTCCTCCACCCTTTTTGAAGCATTTAAATTAGTTTCCATATCATTCTTCTGAATTCCTTCTCAGGCAAATCCAAAACGTGCTCTTCATCTTCTGGGGAGCTTTTGTCTGTCTCCAGCTCATTTGTCTCAGTTACTCTTTTCTGTTTTTGGACATGCTTTGAGATCTTTTCTTGTTTTTTGATTGTCATTTCCAGTGATTATGTGGGTTTTCTAATGCTTAAATGGATATTTGTTGTTGTGTTATTAAGCTTACTAGGTGTTTCCTGGTGGGTATGATCAGGAGATAGTCTCCTTTTTGCATAAAATGCTTAGCAGCTGTTATTGGCTCTTGTCTCAATGGTAGAATATTATGGTGTATGCTTGTAGCTTGACTATATGGCCATGATTGCTGTCTCTTCTTGGGTAACGAAGCGAGAAAAAGCTCCTGCCTCCAGGGAAAAATGTGTGATCAAAAGGACCAAAAGCAGAAGCAATAGAAAAGCAAAAACAAAAACCACCACTGTGAAACAAAAACAAAACTGTGGCTGAATGTCCAGTTGCTTTGCTACACAGGCAGTGTGTGTGTACCGTAGAAGCCTCCAGCAGTGGGTAGGGGTGTCTGCTCACTCAGGCACATCCTCTAGTCACCACTGTAGAGGTGGGCACATAGATATTGAGAAGTTAATGGGAGAAAGATTGTCTCTGAAGGTCAGTTAGGTATTTGCATGTGCACAGCGTAATTCTCGAAATAGTTGTGTCCTTTTATGTTGGGGTTTTACAAATTGTTCATATGGTTTGTCTGTCAGGCCTGATGGGCTGCTTTTTTCTTGCTAGATATGCTGGAGTAAAGGATCATCCACAATTAATTTTAGGGCTGTGACCCCTAGGCTGACATCATAAACTCTTTCTCTCTGTGCTTTGTGCCATGGGAAAATTATGGACTTAGCGTTGGACTCTTTTTTTGGGGGTGGGGAGGGTGCACACCCACCCACCTGAAGGCCTCCAGGCTGGGCAAAGAAGGTGCAACAGGGAAGAGGAGGAAAAAATGTGTAGAATACCCTGCACCTCCTTTTGCAAATGTCACTGTACTACTTTTAGCGCTCGTTCTCTTTGCCAGTCTATTTGTATTGTGAGTGCATCCAGTAACTGCATCAGTTTGTTGAAAGATTTTAATTTGTATGCCATCTATTCTCGGGGCCTTGCTCTTTGCCAATGACTTCAATGCACCTTGGACATTGAATCCATTCATAGTTTATGATCAGTATCATTGGCTCTTGATTAAATGCTGTTTTTTGAACTGGTTGAACATCGACTGTCTCTTGGAAACAGTGACTCTGTGCATGCCTTCCATCATCTTTTGATTTTTCAACATCACTTAATATTTTGCCAATAGAATCCTTCAATATTGTAAGTGTAGGCTTGAATTTTTTCAGTTCCTTCAGTCGGATGAATGCTGAGTGTATTCTTCCCTTTTGGCTGTCTAACTCCAGGTCTTTTCACATGATGTTATAATACTTGACTTTGTCTTCTTGAGCTGCCTTTTGAAATTTTCTGTTCAGCTCTTTTATCTCCTCATTTCTTCCATTTGATTTTGCATCTCTATGCTGAAGAGCAAGTTTCGGAGTCTCATCTGACATTAGATTTGGTCTTTTATTTATTTCTTGTCTTCTTAATGACTCTTTTTTTGTTTTTTGTTTTTAGTTTTTATTGTGAATTTAATGATAGTTTACATGGGAGTTCATATGGGTTTTTCACTTACCGTTTCATTGCAATGACTACAATCCCCTCCATGAATCATTATTAAACAGTATTTGCTTCTATTTTCTGTTTTGTTTTGTTTTTTGGGGGGATGTACACAAAAACACTCAGGAATATATAATAATCTATATAATCAAAGGGCACATTCTGCAAGTCTGCCTCCTGGCTGCTAGCAAACAGCTTTTATTTTCCCATGAGTCTAGAGCTGCTCTACCTTTCCATGTCATTATCGTTGATTCTCTGGATAGCGTCCCATGTTCTGCTTGTGCTCTTCTCCCTTAATGGTCCTAGCATCTTCTGTTCCTGGACTATAAGATTAACTACTCCTCATTTTTGTTACAAAATTTCTACCTTTAAAGTTGTGACAGTTGCAATTAGTCATGATAATAATTACTCACTCTTGGATAAGAATCTTATCTTGTTCTTTCACCAGACCCATCTAGACAAGATGAAATCTATTCAGTGGGGAATTCTACCTTTCCCTGCACACTCTGAAACTAAACTCCCTCTTGAAAACTTGTAAGCCAGTCACTTTATGCCTTTATTACCCCACCCCCTGCCCCATTTAGCCAATGTCTAAGGTGCCCATCATTTTAACCCTGTGTGCAGAGGGGATGTGAATGATCTTCGGTGTGACGATCCTTTATGTCTCAGTTGTTATTTTGATCCATCCATAAATATAAGTCAAGTTGATCAAATTGTAGCAATTTACATGTATTTCCTTTTTTTTTTTTTTTGTTTAAGGTTTTTTTAATCTGGATTGAGTGGCTATTTACAGGGCAGATCATCAATTTTACATTAAAAAAATCATGCACCTTGTTTCATTACAATGATTATAATCCCCTCCATGTACCATCATCTAACAGTATTTCTCTCTATCTATTTTAGTTTGTTTTTTTTTTTTAATAAAAATATTCAGACATATATAATAATTTACACCACCAAAGGACACTTTCTGCAAGCCTGCCTCCTGGCCACCATCTCTTAGTCCTTGTCTTCCCATGAATCTAGAGTCTTCATCTGCTCCTTCTCTTTATTTCCCCATCTCTGCCTCCATCTCTGGTTTTCACTGCTTTTCTGGATAATGTCCTGCATTCCACTTGTGCTCATCTCCCTTGATGGGCCTAAGACCCTCTGTTTCTGTACTGTAAGATTAACTACTCCCCCATCTTTATTTAAAAGCTTCTTTTATAATTGTGACAGTCACAATTAGTCTTGATAACAATTACTCAATATTGAATCATAAGAATCTTACCCACATCTCTTTTAACCAGACCCATCTAGACAAGATGAAAACTATTCAGTGGGGACCCTTTCTTCCCCAATACACTCTTAAATTAAACTCCCCTTGAAACCTTGTAAGCCAGTCATTTCATACTTTATTGACCCTTTATTTTAGGTAGCCAGTGTCTAAGTTGCCCATCCCTATCTACTCTGTGTACAGAGGGGATAGCATTGACACTTGATGTGAAGACTCCTTCCCTCACTGTTGATATTTAGAGTTACTACCTCTATGAGTTTAGGTCAAATGCTTCAAATTATAGCAATTTACACTTTATCTCCTTTATCCAATTTTTTTTTTTATCTTCCTCTAGTCAAGTTCTGATTATCAAACCAGTGAGGCCAGGTCAAATGGGTACTGCAAGTTTGGGTGTTCTTGTGTGAGTCCTTTCACTTCATATCAGCTGGATGCTTCACATTCAGCTCTAGACCTCTGTGGTTATATCCTTGTCCATAGGCCCAGGTATCCCGTATCCCCAGATCTCACCAAAATTTGGACCAACCATCTCATCCTCTTTTCTCTCTCATCTCCAGGTCAATGGGAGTCTGTGGAATGTGGTTGGACTCAGCCCATTTCTTCATTGTTGCCTTTCCCCTCTTCCACTCACCAGTAAACCAACATGGGCACAAACAAACTTACATACCTGCTCATGTGTTCCCTCTGAGTTTCAATCTTACAGTGGTGTTTGTCCTGAAGGAATTTGATTGCTTGCCTTGATGACTTCATGGCGAACAACTTGCTTATTCTTGTAGTAGCCAGTCATACTGTCATTTTTGTTTGGGGTACACCAGTTTCCTTTATAAACAAATTTTTTTTATCTTCCTTTAGCCAAGTTCGGATCATCCAGGCAGATGGATACTATTTGCAAGTTTGGACATTTTTCTGCATCTCCCCTCATTTCATATCAGCTGGATGCTTCACTTTCAGCTCTAGCCCTCAAAGGCTATATCCTAGTCCATGGTCCCAGGACTCCCCAGCTCTTACCATACTTCAGACCAACCAGCCCTTCCTCTACCCTCTCTCATATCCTAGTCAACGGGAGTCTACAGAATGTGGTTGAACTCAACCCTATCTTCATTGCTGCGTTTCCTCCACTTCCACTCAACAGTAAATCAAGGTAGCCACCAGTCAGCTTACATGCCTGCTTGTATATTCTATTTGATTTGCAGTCTTCGAGGGGAGTTTGTCCTGAAGGGAATTGATTGTTTCCTGGTGAACAACTTGCTTGTTCTTGTAGTAGCCTACTTAATGACGTTTTGTATGGTGTTCTTGATGGCATCCAGCCACTCTTCTGGTCTTTAGTGTCCAATGTATCTAATATGTTCTTCAGATGATCTATAAATTCAGTGGGATATGCTTAGAGTCATATTATGTCTCTCATGGACTTGTTTTAATTTTCTTCATCTTCAGCCTGAACTTGCATATGAGTAACTGATGGTCTGTTCCACAATCTGCCCCTGGCTTTGTTTTTATGGATAATATGGAGCTCTACAACTGTCTCTTTCCACAGATTTAGTCAGTTTGATTTCTGTGTATTCCATCTGGTGAGACCCATGTGCATAATCATGTTTTATGTTGCTTAAAGAAAGGTATTTGCAATGAAAAAGTCATTGTTCTTGCAAAATTCTATCATGCAATCTCCAACACTTTTTCTATCACCAAAGCCATATTTTTGAACTACTGATCCTTCCTCTTTGTTTTCAACTTTTGCATTCCAATCATCAGTAATTAGCAATACATCTTGGCTGCATATTTGATCAATTTCAGACTGAAGAAGTTGGTTGTTGTTGTTGTTAGGTGACCTGGAGTTAGGACTGACTCATAGCAGCCATATGCACAACAAAATGAAACACTGCTAGTTTGGGCCAAGTTAACAATCTTTGCTATGCCTGAGCTCATCACTGCCACCACAGTGACAACCCTTCTCCTTGGGAGTCTTCCTCTATTTCTCTGACCCTCCACTTTGCCAAATATGATATCCTTCTTCAGTGATTGGTCCCTCCTGATATTATGCCTAAAGTATGAGAGACGAAGTCTGGCCATCTCGGCTTCTAAAGAGCATTCTGGCTGTTCTTCTTCCAACAAATATTTATTTATTCTTTTAGCAATCATAGGTAATTTTAATATTCTCCCCCTACATCATAATTCAAAACCATTAATTCTTCTATGGTCTTCCTTACTCACTGTCCAACTTTCACATGATTATGAAGCTATTGAAAATACCATTACTTGGCTCAGGTGCATTTTAGTCCTCAAACTGATATCTTTGCTCTTGAACACTTTAAAGAGGTCTGGTGCAGCACATTTGCCTGAAGTCTTCTTCACTATCAGCAAGTAAAGTTGCATTATCTGCATATCACAGGTTCTTAATGAGCCTTCCTCCAATCCTGATGCCACATTTCCCTTCATATAATCCAGTTTCTCATATTATTTGCTCATCATACAAACTGAATAAATATGGTGAAAGAATACAACCCTGGTGATCACTTTTCCTAATTTTAAACAATTTGATGTTTCCTTGTGCTGTTCAAACAATTGCCTCTTAGTATATGAACAGGTTCCTCATGAGCACAATTAAATGCTCTGAAATACTCATATTTTACAATGTTGTGCATAGCTTGTCATGAATCACACAATTGACAGTCTTTGCATAGTCAATAAAGCACAGACAAACATCTTTCTGGTATTCTCTGCTTTTAGCCAAGATCCATCTGATGTCAGCAATAATACCCTTGTTTCACGTCCTCTTCTGAATCTGCTTGAGCTTCTGGAAGTTCTTTGTCAATGTATGTTTACAGCCACCTTTGTATTGCCTTTAGTAAAACTTTACTCAAATGGGATATCAATAAAGAGATTGATAGAATCCTTTAATTTCATCATCACTGGCTTTAGTGGTTTCTGTATAATTTTTAATAATAATGGTATTAATTGATCTTCCCAGTAGGCATATGAATATTAGCCTATCACAGACACTATTGTATGTTCTGTTTGGTAATGAATGTGTTGCCATTCCTTTTCAATTTCTCATAGTAAAATCATATGATTGTCAGATTCAAAACCAGTTCATTTCAGATCACTAATACCTATGATATCAATGTTTATGCATTCTATTTCATTTTTGACAGTTTCCAATTTTTCTAGACTCATACTTGAGCTTTCACGTTCTGAGTATTAATATTTACAGCTGTTTCTCTTCATTTTGAAGTGTGCACCATCAGCAAATGAAAGACTGGAGGACTTTACTCCATTCACATCATCACGGTCAATTTTACTTTGAGGAGGCAACTCTTCCCCAGTTACTTTTTAAGTGCCTTGCAACCTGAGGGGCACATCTTCTGGCACTATATCTGACAATATTCGGGTGTTCTTAATCATGTTTCAATAATCTATAATCTGGTGCTCACAGTGTTCCTCTGCTATTCATAAGACTTTCAGTGACTAATCTAAAGTAGTCCATCTCTCCTTCAATTTCATTGTCAGTGGCTTTAGTGGTTGGTGCATAAATTTGAATAATATTAGTATCAACTGGGCTTCCTTATAAATGTAAGAGTATTATCCTATCACAGACAGCTTTGTACTTTAAAACAGATCTTGATGTATTCTTTTTGTTGATGAATGCGATGACCACCATTCTTCTCCAATTTATCATTCCCATCATAGTAAACCAGGTGATTATCCCATTCATCATGGCCAATGCCATTCCATTTCAGCTCACTAAGGCCTAGGATATTGATGTTTGTGTGTTCCATTTCATTTTTGACACTTTCCAATTTTCCAAGATTCATTCTTCATACATTCCATATTCCAATTATTAACTGATGTGTACAGAGTTTTCTCTTAATTTTGAGCTGTGTCCCATCAGCAAATGAACATCTGGAAGGTGTTACTCCATTTGTATCATCACGATCAACTTTACTTTGATGCGGCAGCTGTTTCTCAGTCGCATTTTGAGTGTCTTTCTACTTGAGGAGCTCATCTTCTGGCACTAAATCTGACAATATTCTGGTGCTGTTCTGATTTGCAGACACTTTTTGTTCCTGAAACTCAAAGAACATTAAAAAGACAGGCAATCTGTATTGTGTTAAAACAAAACACAAACTTGAGAGTATCAAAATTGCTAGTTTGACATGTATAAATCCAAGAGTTAGGAATTCTTTGGGAGAGGGTTGGAGAGATGAAGACATTACTTTCAGATCTTTAGTCCTAAATAGTGGATATTTCTAGAAACAATAGCAGTACCGCAGAAAAATATGCTGTAATAGACCACTTTATTCTGTTGAAGAGTAAAGATATCAATATGAGGACTAATATGCACCTGACCCAAGCCATGGTATTTATAGTATTTATCAAAGCATCTTGATTGCATCTTTGATCACTATTGTACTGAATAAGTTGGTAGAATTCTTCAATTTTATCATGACTGACTTTAGTAGCAGGTGCATAATTTTGAATAATAATGGTATCAGCTGTTTATTCTTATAGACCTGTAGATATTGTCTAGTCATTGTACTTCAAGATAGAACTTGAAATGTCCTTTTTGACAATGAATGTAATGCCATTTCTATTCAATTTGTTGTTCTGTGTGTTGTAAATCATATGATTGTGTGATTCCAAATGGCAATACCCTTCATTTCAGCTCACTTTTACCTAGGATATCAATCTTTATGCATTCAATTTCATTTTTAGCAACTTACAGTTTTTCCTAGATTTATACTTCATGCATTTCAAGTTCAGATTACTTTTAACTATTTCTCTTCATCTTGATTTGTGCCCTATCAGCCAATGAAAGTCTTGAAAGTTTTTTTCAATTCACATCATTATAAACAACTCTTCTTTGAGGAGGCAGCTCTTTGCCATAGTATTTTGAGTGTCTTCCAACCAAAAGTGCTCATTTTCTGACACTATATCTGACAGTGTTCCATTGTTATTCATAAAGTTTCTATCTTATGGTACTATATCTGACATTGTTCTGCTCCTATTTGTATGCTTCCCAGTGGCTAAATGTTTAGAAGCAGTCTGTATAGGACAAAAGTAAAAATAAAATTTAGCTCCAACTCTCCATTCACTTACCATATAATGTATTCAGAACATGCTAGAAATAAGTTTAGTCCACTGGCCACAGCAAGCTCCCATATTCTTCTATAAGAAAATCTTAGAAACATAAACATGAAAAACATTTCAACTAAGCCAGGCAAATGTTTCCCAATAAATCACCCACATTTTCTTACAGGAAAACATATCAATTTAAAGAAATGTCACTAACGTAAAATTAATTTCTCAGAGAATAGGGCCAATTTTCTCATGAGTAATAAGTACTTTTTAAGCTTGAAATAAAATGCATAATTTCAAGCTGATGTGTGCAGGTGCAGTTTTATAGCTCTGGAAAATAGTTAGCTTCTGTGCTGTTAAGTTCCTATTGTAATTTTAAATCTGCATTTAGACCTAACCCAGAAAGGCTTAAAAAACAAATCATGCTCTAGAAAAGACATAATTATATAGGAGTTGTTGTGTTTCAAGCAAATAATTGGAACAATTAAAAATTATACAATAGATAAAAAAAGTAAAGCATTTTAACTTATTCAAATAATACACAGGTGAATAAAGATTAGAATATTTATGCATGCATTTGCTATACTTACCCTCACCAGATCATTTGTTGTTACTGTTACATGCCTTGGACTCAGTTATAACTCATAGGGACCCTCTATACGGTTTTCAAGGAGCAACTGGTGGGTTTGAACTGCCGACCTTTAGGTGAGCAGTCCTGATACTATACAGTAAACTTCATATTAAATGATTTCCAGAGTTATTTTCCCTTTTACAAATGAAAATTACAAGTAGCTATTGTTATAACTCCTTTCTGTGTCAACCCCACCCGACCCCACTTAGGTTTTGCAAAGATTCTGCCAAATGCTAAGAAAACAATAAATGCTAGTGAAATTAATTTAAAAAGTAAAAATGACTATTTGAATCTAAAACTATATTGCTAAAAGAGGTAACAATATGGGAGATAATTTAAGGACTTGATATTTCATTCATTAATTCTTCAGCATTTTTTTTTCTATTCTGTCTTTCAAAAATCTTTCATAATAAAAGCTATCCCATGTAGAATGGAAAGTTTATAAATGTCACATATATAGTATATGATGTAATTTTTACATAATTTTTTTATCACAGTAACATAAACTTTCCTGAGAATATGATCACTTGAGGATGAGGTACATTAGATTGCTACAGATGCATACATTACAAATTCCAACTTGTTGACAGATGAAGGTTAAAAAGAAAATACAAACTCAAGTGTTAACTTGGGTGAAGGAGAAGACAATATACACTAACAGAAATTGGCAAAAGAAAAAAGAATTAAAAAAAAAAGATAAAAATATAAATATGTTACCCAAATCCAATAAAAACTTGATTTCCACGATACTTTCAAAGCAGTTTTCAAAAAAAAAAAAAAAAAAAAAAACTCTTTGTTAATAAATGCAGTATTGCTTATCCTTTGAAGTTTTTTCCCAAAGAGAATGGGTTGTTGTTGTGTGCCTTGGAGTAGGTTCCAACTCATAGCGACCCTGTACAGGGTTTCTGGGGCTGTAAATCTTTATGGGAGCAGAAAGCCTCATCTTTATCCAGCGGAACAGCTGGTAGTTTCGAACTGCTGACCTTACTTCTCGCAGCCCAATTCGTAACCACTACGCTACCAGAGCTCCTTAAAGAGAATGGGTAGCCCTTTTATTCACTACCAAAATACAAACACAAGGTTTATTTCACATTACCACTTAATTGTTTTTCCAGAACTTTACTGATACTTTTTCCTTCTAACTTATAATACTATCACTGTAGGGATTCTCATTCTTTCCTTAACAACCTTTTTTACTGGTAATTAAACTATTTTAGAAAACATTTCTAAGAGCCTTTTTGATGAGAATGAATAGCAAGTCAGACAGATAGCAAGGGTCAAAAGTACTGAAAAATTTCTGGCCATTATATAATCAGTGAGGCTCTATGAGCTTCTAGGTATGATATCATTTAGGTAATATTTGCCATGTTCTTATTAATGACTAAATTTATCGTCTAATTTTGGGACAGATTGCCACGTATTATTTTGACTCATTAACAAATTAATATAAAATCTAGTTATGTAAACTTGTTTTGTGCAAGGCTGCATATAAATGGCTGTATGGGGCAGGGATAGAGGGGCACTAGAATGACGGGAGAAGTAGAAATTATAGACCTTTTTTTTTTTTTTTTTTATATAGGGGAGATGAATATGAGTCCAAATACAACAGCATCTAGGAAGTTCTGAGAGCAATTGATCTGACATATTTGCCCTTGTTCTTCTGCACATTTTTTATCCCTCTCTTATAGTTCAATATTCTTTCACCAGCATAGACTTTTCCCACAGCACCAGATATAAACATTACATTTTCAGCAACAACTTCATATTTTTCAGGTTTCTGTGTTAATCTATACTTACTGGAAGAGTTTCTCCATCCCTTGGCTTAAATTCTATTGATTCTCTCTACTTTCTTTTAACACACTGTTCCTTCCTATATTTATTGCCAACTAAATTTCATGATAGAAACAACAACAAACTCCTGACAGAACAACAGAGATATAGGTGTAGACATTCTTTATTTGGTATCTGTTCATTGGTCTCTTGCTATCTCTGCACCTCCATTGTGGTGACTAAAGGGGATGCCTGAGTGAATGAACACCTCACCCCCACCCCTGGAGGATTGTAATACACATGTGCACAGATCTCCTAAAATTTTAAAGTGACAGTTTCCACTTAAAATGGCGACCACTTGTCTGTCAGTTTGTCATACTGTGGTGGCTTGTGAGTTGCTGTGGTTCTGAAAGGTATGCCACTGATATTTTAAATACCAGCAGGTCAGCCATGTTGGACAGGTTTCAGACGAGCTTCCAGATGAAGACAGACTAAGAACAAAGAGTAACAAACTACTTCTGAATAGTTTTCAGTGACTACTGAAAACCTTATGAATAGCAGAGAAACACTGTCAGATATAGTGCCAGAAAATGAGCCCCTCAGGTTGGAGGGCACTCAAAATGCAACTGGGGAAGAGCTGCCTCCTCAAAGTAGAGTTGACCGTGATAAGCCCATGGAAGAAAATCCCATGGGACCTTCATCGGCTGATGGTGCACAACACAAAATGAAGAGAAACAGCTGTAAATATCCATTAAAAATTGGAACATGGAATATATGAAGTATGAATCTGGAAAAACTGAAAAATTGAAAAATGTCAAAAATGAAATGGAACACATCAACATTGATATCTTAGGCATTAGTGAGCTGAAATGGACTGGAATTGGCCACTTTGAATCTGATAGCCATGTGGTTTAATATGCCTGGAATGACAAATTGAAGAGGAATGGTGTTGCATTCATAGTCAAAAATAACATATCCCGATCAATCATGAGGTACAAAGCTGTCTGTGATAGGATAATACCCATGAACCTACAGGGAAGCCCAGTTAATACCCCAAGTATTCAAATTTATGTACCAACCACTGAAGCCAGTAAAGATGAAATAGAAGAATTTTACCAACTTCGTCTATCAATCTGAAATTGATCAAACATTCAATCAAGATGTATTGATCATTATTGGTGATTGGAATGCAAAGGTTGGGAGCAAAGAGGAAGGATCACTGGTTGAAAACTATGGCCTTGGTGATAGAAATGATGCTGGAGAATGTATGATAGAATTCTGCACAACCAATGAGTTGTTCATTTCAAATACCTTCTGTAGACAGCATAAGAGATGAATTTACACATGGACCTCACCAGATGGAATACATAGAAATCAAATTGACTACATCTGCGGAAAGAAATGATGGAAAACTCCATATCATCAGTGAAAACAAGGCCAGGGGCAGACTGTGGAACAGACCATCAATAAGTCATATGCAAATTCAGACGGAAGATGAAGAAAATAAAAGCAAGTCCACAGAAGCCAAAATATGACCTTGAATCTATCCCACCTGAATTTAGAGATCATCTGAAGAACAGACTTGATACATTAAACACTAAAGACCAAAGACCAGAAGAGTTGTGGGATGACATCAAGAACATCATACTGAAGAAAGCAAAAAGTCATTGAGAAAACAAGAAAGAAGGAAAAGGTCAAAGTGGATATTAGAAGGGACACTGAAACTTACTCTCCAGTGCAGAGATGCTAAAGCAAATGGATAAAAGGGGTGGTACAAGAACTGAACAAAAAATTTTAAAGATCCGCTTGAGAAGATAAAGCCAAATATTACAACAAAATGTGCAAAGATCTGGAATCAAAACACCAAAAAGAAAGAACACACTCAGTATCTTTCAAGCTGGGGGAACTGAAGAAAATACTCAAGCATAAACTTTTGTTATTGAAATTTACTCTGGACAAATTATTGAATGATGCAGAAAGCATAAGAGAAGATGGAAGGAATACACAGAGTCACTGTGAGTCAGAAGAGGCTGTGGAATGAGAGATATTATTGCTTATATCTGATGGATCTTGGCTGAAAGCAGAGCATTCCAGAAAGATGTTTACCTGTGCTTTATTGACTATGCAAAGGCTTTTGATTGTGTTGATCATGACAAGCTATGGACAAGATTGTGAAGTATGAATATTCTAGAACACTTAATTATGCTCATGAGGAATCTGTACATGGACCAAGAAGCAACTGTTCGAACAGAACATGGGAACACTGAATGGTTTAAAATGTAAAACCATTTGTGTGTGACAAGGTTGTATTCTTTCACCATACTTATTCAACCTGTATGCTGAGCAAATAATTTGAGAAGCTGGTTTCTATGAAGAAAAACGTGGCATCAGGATTGGAGGAAGACTCATTAACAACCTGTGATATGCAGATGATACAACCTTGCTTGCTGAAAGTGAAGAGGACTTAAAACATTTACTAATGAAGGTCAAAGAGCACAGCCTTAGGTATGGATTACATCTCAATGTTAAAAAAAAAAAAAAAAAAATCCTCACCACTGGACCAATAAACAATATCCTTATCAATGGAGAAAAGATTGAAGTTGTCAAGGACTTCATTCTTCTTGGATCAACTATCAACACTTACAGAAACAGCAGTCAAAAAATCAAAGGACTTATTGCATTAGGCTAATCTGCTCACAAGACCTTTTTAAAGTGTTTAAAGAGCAAAGATGTTAGCTTAAGGACTAAGATGTGCCTGACCTTAGCCAAAGTACTTTCAATAACCTCATATGCATGTGAAAGCTGGACAGTGAATAAGGAAGACTGTAGATGAATTGATGCTTTTAAATTATGGCATTTGAGGAGAATATTGAAAGTGCCATTGTTACATTGTTACAATACCTTCCGGGTTCTTCCCTCTCCCCTCCCTTCAACTCCATTTTGTCTGTTTCTCCTCCCTAAGCTACAAGGCACGCAATTTAAAGGGTTACATGGCTTTTGATAGGCCCGAGCTAAATCACCCCAGCAATGACCACATGGCTTTTGATAGGCCAGAGCTAAATCACCCCAGCAATGACCACTCCCTTCCTGTTGAACCTATATAAGACCACTCCCTTCCTGTTGACTTCTTCCTCTTCTTTCTGCCCTCTCTCTCTTTTCTTCTGCCTCCTGCCTTCTCTCTCCGGCAGAGGTCACCTTCCTCACCCTGAATAAAAGTCTCTAGACTGGCCGTCTGGTGAGTAGTATGGTTGATGAGTGGTGCCAGGGTTTGTTTTCCCTTTCAGCCATGAGTTGCCAAAAGACTAATAGATCCATTTTGGAGTAAGTGCAACAAGGGTGCTCCTTGGAGGCCAAGATGGCCAGACTTCATCTCTCATACTTCGGACACATTGTCAGGAGGGAGCAGTCACTGGAGAAGGATATCATGTTTGGTAAGGTGGAGGGTCAGAGATAAAGAGGAACACCCCCAGCGAGATGGATTGACAAACTGGTAGCATCAGTGGGCTCAAGCCTGGCAACAATTGTGAGACTGGCCCAGTACCTGACAGTGTTTCGTTCTGCTGTGCATAAAGTCACTATGGGTCAGTACCAACTCTATGGTGCCTAACAACAACTATAAATTTCATGATCAGGTCTTTCAATTATCCTTGTACCAGGATTCAAATCTCTCTGAGTCCCACTAACTGCAACCCAGATCTGAACCAAATAATTACTTTCTCTTGGTCTGTACTTATAAAGCTAACTCCTGAATACTGATACCATACACCAACCTCCATAAGTTCAGACAGAATGACTGTATTATACTATTTTTCTGTTAGGTGTTCTAGAATCCCCTCAAATGTATCATATCCAAATATAACCTACTTCCTGGGAACTCTGTTTTCCTTTATGTTTTCAGCTTGTTCTATCTAATCTATCTAGTTATCTACACCAGAAATTTAGGTGTCAGCCAAGGCTACATTATCTTCAAATGCAATCATCAGGTTGATTGAGCCTGTTGTTAGAACCCAGTTCTTGTTTAGTACTACAGTTTCAGTTATGGATTATAGAAGAATGTGTCTGATTCACTTACTTTTGACACATCAGAATGGATCATTTGCTGGAGAAGGACAGTGTGTTTGGTGAGACCCTCAGTGAGATGGACTGGTATAGTAACTGAAATTATGGATTAATACAGGCAGACAATCATGAACATGACTCATGACCAGGCAATATTTTGTTCTGTGGTCACCATGTTTCTGAATCAACTTAATGACCATTATCTAAAATGTTGGTAAGTGCTGATCCATAGCTATCCTGTACAGGGTTTCCAAAGAGCCCTTGGTTAGTTTGAACCACCAAACTTACAATTAGCTGTCAAGTGCTTATTCCACAACATCACACCAGCACTCCACATCTATATTAATATATATATTTTTTCATTTATTTAAGAACCTTTCCAATGATGGAATAATTGTTCATCACAAATTATACTATTTCAGGGTCGCTATGGGTCGGAACCGACTCGACGGCACTTAACAACAACAACAACCTGAACTCCAGAGTTTTTCTATGTAATAAATTGGCCTAATGTTCCTATGAAAGTCCCTGGGTGGTGCTTGACTATGTACCTAAAGCTTGGTGGCCTGAGTTCACTTGCAGCACTGCAGGGAAAACACACACACACAAACATCTGGCAATCCGCTTTTATAAAGATTACAGCCAAGAAAACCCTATATAGGAGTTCTACTCTGTAACACATGGTGTCATCATGAGTCAAAGTCTATTCAAAGGCAATGGATTTTGCAGAATTTCATCTCTACTAGGTAATTATAGCTTAAAAGTGATATAATTTCCATGGAAACCTCTAAAGCTTTAAAATAAAAAAAAACATTGTAACACTCTGGTTCAGCACCTTTGTCACAGTGGTATAGTAGGCTGAATAATGCTTCAGATACTAATTCCCAGAACCTGTGAATGTTTTTTTAATAGAGCAAAAGAAATATTACAGGTGTGATTAAGGATTTCATGATGAGGATTTTAACATTAATCATCTGGGTGGACTGAAGTAATCACAAGGATCCATATAAGAGGAATACAAGAAGGTAAGTGAAAATAAGATGCAGAAAGCAATTTCACAGTGGGAGCAGAGATCAGAGTTATGCATACACAAACCTAGGAATGCCAACATCCTGTCAAAGTTAGAAGCAAGAAAGATATTTTTTCCTAGAGTCTCTAGAAGTAATAAGTCCTGCCAACACTTTGATTTTAGTTCTGTAAGATTCATTTGGATAGGTGACCTCCAAAACTCTAGGAAATTAAATATGGCATGTTTTAAGTCACTAAGTTAGTGACTTAAAACATGCCACTTTTTTTAGTAGTAGTAGCAGGAAATTATGCAAATGGTGAGCATTATGCATTCAAATTCTAATTTTATCAAAAGTCATCGAAACATATCTGACAAAGAGAGGGAAGACAGTATTGTTAATTAATAAAATCAACTTCAATTTTTCATTAATTATGTGCTTTCCTTTTGGAGTTCTACCAACTTATGTTTACCATATCTCTTAAAGTAAGAGAAATCCTAGGTAAGTAGGTCCAGTATGTCATTACTACCATGGCAGGTTTTTCTGTTCATTCCCATCTCTGGCTATGTATGTATATAAGGTTACTGAAAATACCAAGGTTCTGGTCAGGAGCACCTCAGTCCTCAAACTGACATCTTTGATTTTCAACACTTTAAAAAGGTCTTGTGCAGCAGATTTACCTAATGCAATATGCCTTTTGACTTCATGACTGCTGCTTCCCTGAATATTGATTGTTAATTTGAGCAAAATGAAGGCTTTGACAACTTCAATCTTTTCTCCATTTACAGGGATTGGTCCAGTGGCAAGGATTTTTATTTTCTTTACGTTGAGATGCAACCCATACCTAAGGCTGTGGTATTTGATCTTCATCAGCAAGTATTTAAAGTCCTCTTCCTTTTCAGCAAGCAAAGTATAATTTGCATATCACAGGTTGTTAATGGGTCTTCCTCCAATCCTGATGTCACATTTATAGTCATAAAATCCAGATTCTCAGAGTTTTTGTTTAGCATGTAGATTGAATAAGTATGGTGAAAAAATATAATCCTGGTGTACACCTTTCCTAATTTTAAAACATTCAGCGTTCATTTGTTCTATTTGACCAACTGCCTCTTGGTCTATGTACAAGGTCCATATGACCACAATCAAGCGTTCCAGAATACTCATTCTCTGCAGTATTGTCCATAGTTTGTAATGATCTGCACAATCAAAAGCCTCTGTATTGTCAGTAAAGCAGAGGCAAACATCTTTCTTGTATTCCTTGCTTTAAGTCAAGACCCGTCTGCTGTCAGCAATGATATCCCTATTTCACGTCCTCTTCTGACTCTGATTTGAAACTCTGGAAATTCTTGTCAATATATGGTTGCAGCCATTTTTGTAATATTGTTAGGAAATTTTTACTTGCATGCGATATTAATGATATTTTCTCATGATTCCAGCATTCCATTGGGTCACTTTTCTTTGAAATGGACACAGATATTATATCTTGTAGTCAGTTGGCCAGGCAGTTGTCTTCCAAATGTCTTAGCATAGATGAATCAGTGCCTCTAGGGTTGCCTCAATTTGTTGAAAGATTTCAGTTTGTATTCCAACAAATAAAACTTCAGGTCCCTTGTTCTTTGCCAATGTCTTCAATGCACCTTGTACTTCTTCCTTTAGTATTAATGGTTCTTGATCATATACCTCCTTTCAAAATGGTTGTACATTGATCATTTCTTTTGGTGCCATAACTCTGTGCATTCCTTCCTTCTTATTTTGATGCTTTCTGCATCATTCAAAATGTGCCCATGGAATCCTTCAGTATTTTAAGTTGAGGCTTGAGTTTTTTCTTTAGTTTGCTCAGCTTGAGAAATGCTAAGTGTATTCTTACCAATATTTTGGGTGCCTTCCATCCTGAAGGGCTCATGTTCTGGCACCATAGCTGACAATGTTCTGGTGCTCTTCGTCATCTTTCAACATTCAATATTCTGGTTCTGACAGTGTTCCACTGCCATTCATAAGATTTTCAATGACTAAATGTTTGGAAGTAGTCCACCTTGCCTTCTTCCTAGTTTTTGTTCTTCTGGAAGCTCAGTTGAAACCTTTTATCATGGGTGACCCTGATGGCATTTAAAATGCCCATGGCTTAGCTTCCAGAATCAAAGAAGCACTCACACCATTACAGAATGACAGCATATTTGCCTAATGCAATATGTTGCTTGATTTCTTGTGAGTGTTGTTTATGAAAACAAGCCTAATGAAGTCTTTGACAATTTCTATCATTTCTCCATTTATCATGTTGTTTTTCATTGGCCCAGTTGTGAGGATATTTGCTTTCTTTAAAATGAGTTGCTATCCAGATAGAAAAATGTAGTTGTTTTTGTTTTTTTTTATTTTCATCAGTTATTATTTTAAGTACATACACTTCCATTAGACTAAATGTGATCTAGTCCATCTGAGTTTAGATATGAATTCAGGAACAGAGTTGAAGCATAAGATATTAACCAAACACCAGAGGAGCTGTGGTATTACATCAAGAAAATCATACAGGAAGAAAGCAAAAGCTCATAAAAAGGACAGGAAAGAAAGAAAACACCAAAATGGATATCAGAACTTGTGCTTCAATATAGAATGTCTTGCACTTGAGTATAGAGTCATTAAACCAACTGGACAAAATAACGAAACAAAAAGCCAAACAGAACATATCAAAAGACAGTTCAAGAAGACAAAGTGAAATATTATGCTGGAGTGTGCAAATACCTGGAATTAGAAAACCTAAAGGGAAGAATACGTTCAGCTTTCTCAAACTAAAGAATTGAAAAAAAATATTCAAGTATCAATTTACAATACTGAAGGAATATATAGGCATGACATTGAATGTTTCAGGAAAGATGAAAACAATATAAAAGGAATGCGCAGTAATTATACCAAAAGGAATTGGTTCATGTTCAATCATTTTAAGAGATAACATGTTATCATGAACAGACAGCATTAAGGGAAGTAGTCCATGCTGCAATGAAGGTATTGGTAGAATAAAAGACTTCAAAAATTGACTAAATACAAATTGAAAATGTTTTTACAAACTGATGTAGAGCTGGAATTGTTCACTTCACTGTGCCAAGAAAATTGGAAGAGAGCTACCTCACAAAACAACTGGAAATGTTCCAAATTTGTACCCATTACAAAGAAAGGTGACTCAACAGAATATGGAAATCATTAATATCATGTGCAAGCAAAATCTTGCTGAATATAAGTTAAAAAGAGTTACAGCGATGCATCAACAGAGAGCTTCCTGATATTCAAACTGAATTAAGAAGAGGGAGTGGAACTAGAGAAATCATTGCTGATATCAGCTATATCTTAGCTGAAAGCAGATAAAACCAGAAGAATGATGACTTGAATAGATTAACTATTCAAATTCTTTCAAACATGTGCATCATAAAAAAATTATGGATAACTTTATGAAGAATGGAAATCCAGAACACTTCATTGTGCTCATGAGGAACCTGTGCACAGACCAAAATGTAATCATTTAAACAGAGCAAGGAGATACTAAATGATTTAAAATCAAGAAAGATGTACACCAGGGTGCTTATGCAATATGCCTATTCAATCTGTATGCTTAGCAAATAATCTATAAAGCTGGATTATATTAAGAACAGCATAGGGTCAGAATTAGAGGAAGATTCATTAACAACTTGTGATGTGTAGATGATACAAACTTACCTGCTGGAAACAAGACTCAAAATTTCTAATGAAGACATTTAAAGATTACAACCTTCAATATGAATTGCATCTCAACATAAACAAAACAAAACAAAAATCTCCCAGAACTGGATCAATATATACCATCATTAAATAAAGAAAAGATTGAAGCATCAGTTAACAAATAAAATGATGTGTTGCATTAGGCAAATCTGCTGCAAAATGACTTATTGAAGTATTAAAGAGAAAATATGTCATTTCTAGGACTGAGATGCACATGAACCAAGTAATGATACTACCAATAATCTCATATGCAGGTGAAAGTTGAACAATAAAGAATGCATATCATAGTATAACTAATGCATTTGAATTATGGTGTTGGTAAAAAATATTTAAAATATCATGGAACAAATGAGAAGAACAAATTAATCTGTTTTGGAAGAAGTACAGCTTGAGAGCTCCTTGGAAATGAGGATAGTAATGATAAGATTTCATCTCTTGTATTTTGGACATGTCAGAAGAGATCAATCTCTGGAAAATGATGGTCAGTGAAAAAAGAACACTCCAGTGAGATGGACTGACACAGTGATCTCAAACTTAACCATAATTGTAATGATGGTGTAGAACTGGACAGTGTTGTCTTCTATTGTGCATAGGATCTTTATGAGTGGGAAATTACTCAGCAGTACCTAAAAATAAGTTAGCCAACAACTGGAAGAGATCCATATTTGTGCTCATTCCATAGAAAAGTGACCCAAGAGAATGCTGAAATTATTGAACAATAAAATTAATATTACATGCAAGTAAAATGTGGCTTAGAACAATTAAAACATGGTTGTAGTAATAAATTTACTGAAAATTTCATAATACTCAACGTAGATTCTGAAAAGATCATAGAATAAAGGAAATAATTTCTAATGACAGAATGTCTTCTCTCAAAGCAGAGAATTCCAGAAACATGTTTTATTGACAATAGAGAGACAATTGACTGTGTTATTGTTGTATTTAGGTTCTGACTTTTAGCGAAACTATGCACACCAAACTATGCACACCAAAATGAAACACTGTCCAGACCTGTGCCACCTTCACAATTGTCTTTACACTTGAACCATTGCTGAAGATATGGTGTCAACCCATCTCATTAGGGGTGTTCCTCTTTTTCAGTGGCCAAGCATACTGTCCTTCTCCAGGAACTGGTGCCTCCTAATAATATGTTCAATGTATGAAAGATAAAGTCTAACAATTCTTGTTGCCAAGGATCATTCTGGTTGTACTTCTTCCAACACCGGTTTGTTTGTTCTTTTGACATTCTATGGTACTTTCAATATTCTTCTCCAACAACATGACTCAAATGCATCAATTTTTCTGCAGCCTTCCTCATTCATTGTCCAACTTTCACCTGCATGTGAAACTATAGAAAGTACCATGACTTGGGTCAGACACACCTTAGTTCTCAAACTGGTAGCTTTGTTCTTGAATGCTTTAAAGAGATCTTGTGCAGTAATTTTGAACAATGTAATATGTCATTTGATTACTTGAGTGCTGCTTCTGTAAGTGTTGTTTATGGATCCAAGCAAAAAGAAGTCCTTGAAAATGTCAATCTCTCCATTTATCACCATGTTATATATTGGTCCATTCAGTATCTCCTTGCTCTGTTTAAATGATTACATTTTGGTCTATGCACATGTTCTTCATTTTGTCTTTGTGAAGGCTGTATTTGATCTTCATCAGTAAGTATTTTAAGCCTCTTTGATTTCAATAAGTAAGGTTATATCATCTGCATATCACAGGTTGTTCATGAATCTTTCTCCATTCCTGATGTCATGCTCCTTTTCATATAAGCCAGCTTCTTGGATTATTTGCTAATCATAAAGATTGCATAAGTATGGTGAAATGACAGGGCCTTAGTGCACACATTTCCTGATTTTAAGCCATTCAATACCCATTTGTTCTTTTCAAACAACTGCCTCTTGTTCTGTGTACAGGTTTCTCACGTGCACAGGTGAATGTTCTGGAATTCCCATTCTTCACGATGTTACCCATACCTTGTTATGACCCACACAGTCAGAAGCCTTTGCATAGTTGTTAAAGTACAGGCAAACATCTTTCTGATTTTCTCTGCTTTCAGTAAAGTTCCATGTGGTGTCACCAATGGTATATCTAGTTCCATGTTTTTTTCTGAATTCAGCTTGAGTTTCTGTCAATTTTCTGGAAATGTACTGTTTCTTTTTGTTGTTGTTTGTTTTTTAAGGTTTTTATTGTGAATTGAAGATCCTTGAAGATGGCGGATCGGGTAGATGTGTAGTGAGGAGCTCGGTCAACAACAACACGGAATACCGGGTCAAGAGGACTCATGAGTTGGTGTTGGAACTCTGTAACAAATATAAAGGTATGTTTGGAGGTTCGGAGGGTTTATAGATGGGGAATTTGCAGGAGAATCCAGAAATTCATTATTTTCTGGATCAAGACACTCAGCTGTTCCAGGAGCCACCATTTTGAGAAAGCTTATCTTGATTGTACCCAGATTGATAGGATTAGGAGAGAACATCTTGATTGTATCTTGATTATGTTGTTGTTGTCAGGTGCCATCGAGTCGGAACTGACTCATAGTGACCCTATGCACAGCAGAACGAAACAATACTCGATCCTGGGCCAACCTCACCACCGCTGCCACTCCCGAGTCCATCAATGATGCCACCTGGCTGATCCATCTCATTGGAGGTCTTCCTCTTTTTCTCTGACCCTCCACCCTACCCAGCATGACATCCTTCTCCAGTGATTGTTTCCTCCGGACTATATGTCCAAAGTATGAGAGATGAAGCTTAGCCATCCTGGCCTCCAAGGAGCACTCTGGCTGCACTTCTTCCAAAACAGATCTATTGGTTCTTTTGGCAGTCCATGGCACCTTCAGTATTCTCCTCCAACACCACAACTCAAAGGCATCCATTCCTCTACGATCCTCCTTATTCACTGTCCACTAGCCACTCCAGATGGGTCTGCTTGTCCTTTTGAGTGGAAATTTCCCACCTCAGATGATTTTGGATGCAGTTCAGGATTCCATCTATGGTCTTATGTAGTACAGAGGCTCCACAGGAAGCCTCCTTCACTGGGCATGTTGTAATCCCATTTTAGGTATTCCAATCAGTTATAGGCAGAAGATGGACTGACAAGTTTTCTATGGTGATATTTCTGGCTATTCCTTTCTCTCACCCTTAAGTGTCTACTTTATAATGGTAAGCAAGGGAAACCGAGATTCAAAAGTCAGCCAAACTTCTTAACATTGTTTCCCCCCTTTTGCCCTTTCCAACCATGCCTCAATCCCTATATCTCAGAGCCCTGTTGTTCGAAGATTGTGCATATATCATTATTTACTTCTGTCCCACTTAGCCCTTGTTTTAATCTTTTGCATATCAGTTTCCAGTTCTGCTAGCAGCATCTATTGAAGAGACTATGTCTTCCCCACTCAATGTACTTCAGCCCTTTTCCAAACATCAGTCGGCTATATGTGAATGGTTTAATTTCTGGATGCTCAATTCTGTTCCATTGATCTATGTACCATTCATTGTACCAATAACAGGCTGTTTTGACCATTGCAGCCATGTACTAAATTTTGAAATCAAGGACTGAAAGGCCTCCAACTTTGTTCTTCTTCTTAGTTAGTATTTTTCTTATCCTATGTCTCTTTCCTTTTCAGATAAAGTTTTAAATTGTGTTTTCCATCCCTCTAAAAATGTCATTGAAATCTGGATTGGGATTGTGTTAAATGTGAAGATTGCATTGGGTAGTATTGACATTTTCACAATGTTCAGCCTTCCTATCCAGGCGCATGGTATATTCCTCCATTTTTGTAAGTCTCTTTTGGTTTCTTATATTAGTGCTTTGTTGTTTTCTTTGTATATGTCCTTTTCTTCTCTGGTTACATTTATTCCTAAACATTTAAATGTTTGAGTGGCTATTGTAAATGGTATTGCTTTCCTAATTTCCTTTTAAATGTTGTCATTATTAATATAGAAGAATCCAACTAATTTTTGTATATTGATCTTGTGCCCTGCCACTTTACTTAATCGTCCAATGAATTTCAGTAGGTTTTTTTTTTTTTTTTTAATGAGTCTTAGGGGTTTTCTATGTATAGGATCATATCATCTACAAATATAGAGAGTTTGACTTCCTCTTTGTCAATTCTTATGCCTTTAATTTCCATATCTCGCCTTATAGCTCTGGCTAAGACATCCAAAGTAATATTGAATAGCAGTGGTGAAAAAGGGCATCCTTTTCAGGTACCTGTTCACAAGTGGAAGACTTTCAGGTTCTCTCTATTGAAAGTGATTTTAGCTGTTGAAGAATTTCCTTTCAATTCCTACTTGGTTGAGTGTTTTTATCAAGAATGGATGTTGGATTTTGTCAAATCTGAATCAATTGATGCAGATTATGTGGTTATTTTCCTTTTTCTCATTTATAGGGTGGATTACATTGTTTGGTTTTCTAATGTTGATCCATCTTTGCATCCCTGGTATGAACCCCACTTGGTCATGATATATTATTTTTTTGATGTACTGTTTGATTCAGTTGGCTAGAATTTTTGTATCTATGTTCATGAGGGATATTGGTCTATAATGTTCATTCTTAGTGACATCCTTCCCTAGCTTTGGTATGAGGGTTATTCTTGCTTCATATAATCTATTAGGAAGTTTCCCATCCTTTTATATATTCTGGAATAATTTGAGTAGAATTGGTGATAGTTCTTCACTGAATGTTTGGTAAAGTTCACCAGTGAAGCCATCTGGACCTGGACTTATTTTGGTTGGAAGGTTTTGATGGCTTGGTCAATTTCTTCCTTTGTTATAAGTCAGTTTAAATTTTCTACTTTACTCTGTGAAAGTTTAGGTAGGTCGTGCTTTTCTAAAAATGCATCCATCCACTCTGTGTTTTTTTTTTTGTTTTTGTTTTTTTTTCATTTATTGGAGTACAACTCTTCAAAGTATTCTGTTATTATCCTTTGTATTTCTATTGGTTCTCTTGTGATATCACCCATGTGTCTTCTCCCTCTTTTCCTTTGTTAGGTTTGCCAATGGTTTGTCAATTTTATTAATCCTTTCAAAGACCAGCTTCTTGTCCTGTTGATTCTTTCTATAGGTTTTCTGTTTTCTATCTTATTTATTTACACTTTAATCTTTATTATTTCCTTTATTTTCTTGACTCCGGTTTAATTTTCTGGTCTGGTTCTAGTTGTTGAAGATATTGTGTTAATCTGTTGATTTATGTTCTTTCTTCTTTTTGGGTGTGTACATTTATTGCAATAAATTGTCCTCTCAATACTGTTTTTATTAAAATTTATGGTATGCTGTGTTTTCATTCTCAGTTGTTTCTAGTAAATTTATGAATTCACATTTTATTTCTTCTACTACCCAGTCCTTTTTCAGCAGGGTTTTATTCAGCTTCCATATACTTGATTTTATTTCCTTTGTTTTCCTATTGTTGATTTCTTGTTTACAGCATTGGACTCTGAGAAGATGCTTTGTAGTATTTTGATGTTTGTAAATTTATGGAGGCTTGTTTTGTGGCCTAAGACATGGTCTATTCTGGAGAATGTTCCATGTGCTCTGGAAAAGAATGAATATTATGCTGTTGTTGGGTTGAATGCTCTGTACACGTCTATTAGGTCCAGCTGACTGATTATGTAGTTTAGTTCCTATATGACTTTGCCGAGTTTCTTTCTGGTTGTTCTATCCATTTTTGAAAGTGGTATATTAAAATCACCCTATGAGGAGGTGGGGCTTGATGGCAGCTAAGGTGGAGGTGTAGTGAAGGTTGCCATTAGCAATAACTCAGAATTCCAGGCAAAAAAGAGGCAGGACAGAGCTCCAAAACTGGGATCCACAGAGATAGGAATAGTTTAAAGGTTTGAACACTTATAGCCTATGGGATTTGGAGCTGAAGTAAAAAATCACATACTTTTTAATCTGCTGGCCAGGCTCGGAGGCCTGAGCCAACATCCTGGGCAAGAGCAAGCGGCAGGATGAAATAGGGGCTGCAGAGATGCCATGGAAACACGCCACAGGAACGTTAGAAAAAAGAAAGGTGCACAATATCTTTTGCCAATTTTGCGTGAATCCGATTATATTTTTTTCTTTGGTGTCGGGTAATTGGTGTGCTCACTGTTTGTCCACCTCCATCCAGGTGGGTAGAGGCAGGGGCTTGGCCAAGGGGCCATGAACCACCTTCACCGCTGGTGGTTTATTCTGCCGGAGCCTGGACACTCAGCCCAGGCTGAGGCATGGATGAGCTTCCTGTTTGGGTCTGCTTTTTTTCACTGGTTTGACAAGAGTCCCGGCATGGCTCTGTGGGTTGTGGTGCCACACTGCAGAGCCTTTTGAACTGCAAGGTTTGTGGTTCAAGCTCACCAGCCGCTCCTTGGGGGCCTCCACACTCATTCCAAGCTGAAACGCAGATGTGCGTCCTATTTGGGTCTGCTGTTTTTCACTGGTTTGAGAGGAGTCCTGGCATGGCACTGGGTTGGGGAGCCACAATGCAGGGCCTTTTGAGCTGCAAGGTCGGTGGTTCAGTCTCACCAGCCACTCCTCAGAAACCCTATACAGGGGTGCTAAGGGTCGGAATTGACTCAACAGCACCTAACAACAAGGAGAGGATGGCAGAAGTGACTGAAAGAGAGTTAGGACATTAAAGACATACTTATGTTAAGTCACAGATTTTTTTTTTTTTAATAATAATTTTTTTTTCTTTTCTTCTTCCTCTTTTTCTCCTCCTCCCCACTCTCCCTTTTTTGTGATTAGAGACTGCTGTATTTAGTCTTGTTTTTGCTGGTGCTGCATTAT